>NC_053168.1:50961288-51261288 GCF_016835505.1 Polypterus senegalus | reverse complement strand
ATGAATATGGTAGTATATGTCACTCGCTCGCTTCTTATTGTTTCGCTGCCTTCTCAATTATATAATGCATGTTTTCTTAAGCGCTTTTTGGATGTCTTCCTGGTTTTCTACGTACTGCGTTGACAGTCAGTTCACATGATTACGTGGGAGGCGTGATGATGTCACACGAAACTCCCCCCCCACGTCTTTCCAGCTCAACTCCATTACAGTTAATGGAGAAAAATACCTTCCAGTTATGACCATTAGGCGTAGAATTTCGAAATGAAACCTGCCCAACTTTTGTAAGTAAGCTGTAAGGAATGAGCCTGCCAAATTTCAGCCTTCTACCTACACGGGAAGTTGGAGAATTAGTGATGAGTCAGTGAGTAAGTGAGTGAGTGAGTGAGTGAGTGAGTGAGTGAGTGAGTGAGGGCTTTGCCTTTCATTAGTATAGATAAACATATTTTGCGCTTTTAAATTAGATTTTTTATAATGATGCATTCTTATTCTTTTTGACATTACTATTTTTGCTATTTCAGTCCAAGCTCTTGCCATCAAAGACTACAATTTCTCTGACATGTTCGTGGGGAGGATTTCTAAACTTCTACGACCTTCTGAAAAGCACTTTTGTAGTTAGCACCACTGCTCAGGAGCCCCTGAAGCCATGACTTTCTGCTTCCTTCAGGAAAATGTTAATCACACTTTACTCAAAAAAAGTTCCCAATTGTAGCTATGATACAGTAAAGTGCTGACAACAATGTATGAATCTATTATACACACTCTACAATAATTATTTTTCATAACAATCGATGAAGACAATGGAATTTTTAAAGAATGGCAATACATAACAAAAATAAAAGGTCTTTTTAGCAATTGTGATTAATGATATAACATCTATGTTTACAACAGCTGCAGGTTATATGATATCAATGTGACATAGTGAAACTAGAGTAAAGATATGCACAGATTGATCAGTCTGCTCCTGACAGTATGGGAAATTCAAAGGTTCCCATTGTAAATTGATACTTCATAATTCAAGTTCTCAGGGCACAATGAATATTTATGACTAACAACAAGCTTTACATGAAAAACAGGACACATTTTTGAGGAAGGCCCATCAACAGATACAAAATTATACATTTGTGTGTGAATTTAATAGTTTTGTGAAACAACAGCAAGCATAAAATCCAGAAAATTGTAAAAAGTCTTTCCGATATCCGATAACTACTTAAGGAAATTCGCCAATAATTAATGATTTTTTATATGCAGTTCACCCTAAGAAATTTTCAATCACAAGGAAAACAGTTGTGTTTTACTTTAATTAAAACTGCATTGCTAACATATTTTAAAAGCTTCCATTTCCTAATGAATTGCATTTTATTATCAAGATACATATAGATATAAGGCATTTAAAAATTATTATTAGCTCTGAGAATTTCTCCAGCTACCAATTTTCAATTACTTATTAAATGTATTTTAGTGTAATAATAAAGGAATTGTGAGAGTTTCAAATATGCAGCCTTTTTAGCACATTGTCCATATTTTTATATACACAATTAAAGCCAAACTAAAAATACAATAAATTTGCTATAAATGAAGACAACATCAAATTACATAATATACTAATCACAGTAGGATCGAATACTGGTAATTTTATACTTGCCTCATTTTCTGATGAACTTGCAGACAAAAGAACTTCTTGAGCATCGAAGAACTCGGAAAGAGACTCAGAAACTGATGCTCGACTCTCTGTTGACAACTGGTGAACTAAAGACTTGGTGG
Source organism: Polypterus senegalus (assembly GCF_016835505.1). Lineage (NCBI taxonomy): Eukaryota > Metazoa > Chordata > Cladistia > Polypteriformes > Polypteridae > Polypterus > Polypterus senegalus. The sequence goes on along the minus strand of NC_053168.1, from coordinate 51,259,527 downwards.
CATCAGAGGTATCCTGCTTCTGACAAAATCCAAAAACAGAAGATGTTGTTATCAAAAGAATACAAATAAAAACAGCTTATCATAAGATGGTAATTCAGCTAACCTGACATACTTCAGAAACAAGCTAGAATACATACTGTATACTCTTAGCCATCAGATTGGCAACAAGGGCACTTAACCAAATACATGTGATAGACTGAACAACCCCCATTGCTTCTAAATTGCATATATTCTTCTATCTGTCAAATATGGGAACACTTTGTAAGTGGACAGAAAGGCATCCTGGCCAACAGCAGGAAGGATGTCACACATAGACAAGGCTTCCATAATGGATGGACAGACATCCCAGCCAGAGAAGAAAATGGTTCCTTACTCAAGCGAAAAGCCGAAAACAAATGAACTTGCACCCTGACCGGACATGTAAATTGCACCTTTCTGGTTCAAGATAAAAGAGGTCAAGGGCGGACTGTATCTGGCGTGTATTTAATCCCCCTGGTTAGTAGATGGCAGCAGCCCTTGATACCGTCACCCATTCAGGAACTAGCAGGGAATGACAGGAGTTGTAGTCTAGCAGCACAACCCTGCTGGAGTCCGTGGGTGCCGTAAGCGGGCACTGCAGGTACATGTACTCCCTGTTGTGTGGGACTTCCAAGTGACCCTGAAGTACTTTCAACAGGCAACAGCCCTGAGACTAGAAGTACTCCCAGGTCCTCAATAAAAGTGACCACACTTCCTTGTCCAGGCGAGTTGGAGCTGGGAGGAAGATGAGCAATACTCGGAAGGAGGACAGTGTTGTGGAGAAAGGATAAGTATTTGGAGAAGTAAATTGTGCTTGGTACTTTTTGTGAGGCATTTATATGAAAAACACTCACTTACTTGAACCCAGGACTGTGTTATGTATTCGTGTTGGGGTTTGGGGCTCTATGGCACCCCCCCTTGTCTTCACTATATATATATATATATATATATATATATATATATATATATATATATATATATATATATATATATATACCAGCAGAATACCCGTGCTTCGCAGAGGAGAAGTAGCGTGTTAAAGAAGTTATGAAAAAGAAAAGGAAAAATTTTAAAAATAATGTAACTTGATTGTTAATGTAATTGTTTTGTCATTGATATGAGTGTTGTTGTCATATCTAACTCTATATATATATCTATATATATATATCTATATATATATATATATATATATATATATATATATATATATATATATATATATATATATATATATATATATAGCAAAATACACGCTTAGCAGAGGAAAAGTAAAAAGAAAAGGAAACATTTTAATAATAACGTAACATGATTGACAATGTAATTGTTTTGTCATATATATACAGACACACATATATATAAACATATATATACACATCATATATATATATATATAAACTTCTCAAAAAAATTAAAGGAACACTTTGAAAACACATCAGATCTCAATGGGAAAAAGAAATCCTCCTGGATATCTATACTGATATAGACTGGGTAATGTGTTAGGAGCGAAAGGATGCCACATCGTTTGATGGAAATGAAAATGATCAACCTACAGAGCCCTGAATTCAAAGACGCCCAAAATCAGAGTGAAAAATTATGTGGCAGGCTAGTCCATTTTGCCAAAATTTAATTGCAGCAACTCAAAATTGTATGCAGCACTTTGTATGGCCCCTGTGTTCTTGTATACATGCCTGACAACATCGGTGCATGCTTCTAATGAGATGACAGATGGACCAGGGCATCACTGAGCTCCTGGACAGTCTGAGGTGCAACCTGGTGGCATTGGATGGACCAAAACATAATGTCCCAGAGGTGTTCTATTGGATTTAGGTCAGGAAAGTGTGGTGGCCAGTCAATGGTATCAATTCCTTCATCCTCCAGGAACTGCCTGCATACTCTCACCACATGAGGCCAGGAATTGTCGTGCACCAGGAGCCACTGTACCAGCATAGGGTCTGACAATGGGTCCAAGGATTTCATCCTGATACCTAATGGCAGCCAAGGTGCCTTTGTCAAGCCTGTAGCGGTCTGTGTGACCCTCCATGGATATGCCTCCCCAGACAATCATTAACCCACCACCAAACTGCTCATGCTGAATGATGTTACAGGCAGCATAATGTTCTCCATGGCTTCTCCAGACCCTTTCACTTCTGTCACGTGCACAGGGTGAAAATGCTCTCATCTGTAAAAAGCACAGGGCACCAGTGGTGCATCTGCCAATTCTGGTATTCTATGGCGAATGCCAATCGAGCTGCATGCTGCTGGGCAGTGAGCTCAAGGCCCATTAGAGGACATGGGGCCCTTGGGTCACCCTCATGAAGTCTTTCTGGTTGTTTGGTCAGAGACATTCACACCAGTGGCCTGCTGGAGGTCATTTTGTAGGGCTCTGGCAGTGCTCATCCTGTTCCTCCTTGCCCAAAGGAGCAGATACTGGTCCTGCTGATGGATTATGGACCTTCTATGGCTCTCTCCAGCTCTCCTAGAGTAACTGCTTGTCTCCTAGAATCTCCTCCATGCCCTTGAGACTGTGCAGGGAGACACAGCAAACCTTCTGGCAATGACATGTATTGATGTGCCATCCTGGAGAAGTTGGACTACCTGTGCAACCTCTGTAGGGTCCAGGTATCACCTCATGCTACCAGTAGTGACACTGACTGTAGCCAAATGCAAAACTAGTGAAAAAAACATATGAGGAGGGGAAAATGTCAGTGGCCTCCACCTGTTAAACCATTCCTGTTTTGGGGGTCATCTCATTGTTGCCCCTCTAGTGCATCTGTTGTTAATTTCATTAACACCACAGCAGCTGAAACTGATTAACAACCCCCTCTGCTACTTAACTGACCAGATTAATATCCAATAAGGTTCATTGACTTTATGCTATACTCTGATTAAAAAGTGTTCCTTTAATTCTTTTGAGCAGTATATATATAGCAAAATACCCGCGCTTTGCAGCGGAGAAGTAGTGTGTTAAAGAAGCAATGAAAAAGAAAAGGAAACATTTTGAAAATAACGTAACATCATTGTCAATGTAATTGTTTTGTCACTGTTATGAGTGATGAGTGTTGCTGTTATATATATATATATATATATATATATATATATATATATATATATATACACACACACACATATAAACATATATATATATATACATATCCATACATATACACATATATATATACACACACATATACAGTGGTGTGAAAAACTATTTGCCCCCTTCCTGATTTCTTATTCTTTTGCATGTTTGTCACACAAAATGTTTCTGATCATCAAACACATTTAACCATTAGTCAAATATAACAAGTAAACACAAAATGCAGTTTTTAAATGATGGTTTTTATTATTTAGGGAGAAAAAAATCCAAACCTACATGGCCCTGTGTGAAAAGTAATTGCCCCTTGTTAAAAATAACCTAACTGTGGTGTATCACACCTGAGTTCAATTTCCGTAGCCACCCCAGGCCTGATTACTGCCACACCTGTTTCAATCAAGAAATCACTTAAATAGGAGCTGCCTGACACACAGAAGTAGACCAAAAGCACCTCAAAAGCTAGACATCATGCCAAGATCCAAAGAAATTCAGAAACAAATGAGAACAGAAGTAATTGAGATCTATCAGTCTGGTAAAGGTTATAAAGCCATTTCTAAAGCTTTGGGACTCCAGTGAACCACAGTGAGAGCCATTCTTCACAAATGGCAAAAACATGGAACAGTGGTGAACCTTCCCAGGAGTGGCCGGCCGACCAAAATTACACCAAGAGCGCAGAGATGACTCATCCGAGAGGTCACAAAAGACCCCAGGACAACGTCTAAAGAACTGCAGGCCTCACTTGCCTCAATTAAGGTCAGTGTTCACGACTCCACCATAAGAAAGAGGCTGGGCAAAAACGGCCTGCATGGCAGATTTCCAAGATGCAAACCACTGTTAAGCAAAAAGAACATTAGGGCTCGTCTCAATTTTGCTAAGAAACATCTCAATGATTGCCAAGACTTTTGGGAAAATACTTTGTGGACTGATGAGACAAAAGTTGAACTTTTGGAAGGCAAATGTCCGTTACATCTGGCGTAAAAGGAACACAGCATTTCAGAAAAAGAACATCATACCAACAGTAAAATATGGTGGTGGTAGTGTGATGGTCTGGGGTTGTTTTGCTGCTTCAGGACCTGAAAGGCTTGCTGTGATAGATGGAACCATGAATTCTACTGTCTACCAAAAAATCCTGAAGGAGAATGTCCGGCCATCTGTTCGTCAACTCAAGCTGAAGCGATCTTGGGTGCTGCAACAGGACAATGACCCAAAACACACCAGCAAATCCACCTCTGAATGGCTGAAGAAAAACAAAATGAAGACTTTGGAGTGGCCTAGTCAAAGTCCTGACCTGAATCCAATTGAGATGCTATGGCATGACCTTAAAAAGGCGGTTCATGCTAGAAAACCCTCAAATAAAGCTGAATTACAACAATTCTGCAAAGATGAGTGGGCCAAAATTCCTCCAGAGCACTGTAAAAGACTCATTGCAAGTTATCGCAAACGCTTGATTGCAGTTATTGCTGCTAAGGGTGGCCCAACCAGTTATTAGGTTCAGGGGGCAATTACTTTTCACACAGGGCCATGTAGGTTTGGATTTTTTTTCTCCCTAAATAATAAAACCATCATTTAAAACTGCATTTTGTGTTTACTTGTGTTATATTTGACTAATGGTTAAATGTGTTTGATGATCAGAAACATTTTGTGTGACAAACATGCAAAAGAATAAGAAATCAGGAAGGGGCAAATAGTTTTTCACACCACTGTATACATACATATATACACATACATCCACATATATATACACATATATATATATCTACATATACACACATACATATACATACACACACATATATATAAACATATATATACATACTGTACATATCTACATATATATACATACACACACACACACACACAACTATCGTATATGTTCAAATTCTATTTAAATTTTAAATAGAAGGAATTTTTATTTAGTCGACAGAATATTATTCCGGAATATATCAACTCAAACCTTAAATAACTTATAATATTTTGCTCTCCATAAAATATATCCTGTCAAAATTATACAAATTCAAATATGAACATGGTGCATAACAAAACCTGGAAATATAAATAAAATTTGTTCTTTTCAGCAATAACAAATCAAATCATTCAGTTGTCTTTGCTTATATGTCATTTTATCAGAGCTGGAAGCCTGGCATCTTTTTTTGGCAACAAGTTTGTTTATGTTTGGTGTGAGGTTCTGTGTTGTAGAGATTCTCAGGATGGACTGCAGGTGCTCATCAGTGAGGCGACTCCTGTGTGCTGTTTTGTTAGTCTTCATCACTGAGAAGAGCTTCTCACACAGATATGTGCTACCAAACATGCACAAGGTTCGAGCCGCATGTAGACGGAGCTGGAGCATTTTTGCGGGAATGGAGTGAATAAACTGTGCGGGCCCTGCAGTATCATACTTTGCCTTCAGTGTGCCATTACACTGCAGCTCAATCAACTCCATCTGAATCTGCACAGGTGCAGTTTCCACATCAACAGCAAATGGGTTGTGAAACAACTCAAAATTCTTTTTTTGTTCTTCAAAGTCACCAAAGCGCCGTGCGAACTCAGTGCGCAGTGCGCTCAGTTTATCAGCAAAGTGCGTATTTGGGAACACCGTTGTGCCGACTTGGTTCAACATTACTTGGCAACAGGGAAAGTGGGGCAAGTTGCACTGGTGCATTTGTGTCTCCCATAAAAGTAGCTTCACTTGAAATCACTTTGTGATTTTGCACGGGTAAAAACGTCTGCTGAAGTGTCAGATTCTTCTTTAACTCTTCTGCTTTCTGTATCTTGTGCATTGCATTCAGGTCTTTCAGGTTATCTTGATGTTTTGTCTCATAGTGCCGTCTTAGATTAAATTCTGTAATTACAGCCACATTAGCTCCACAAATGAGACACACAGGTTTACCGGCAATGTCAGTAAACATATACTCAGCCTCCCATCGGTTTTTAAAGGCTCTATGTTCAGAATCACCTTTTCTCTTTGGCATCGTGTGGGCTAGCTTCGCAATAACTTGCAGCATCATAAGCTAGACTTGATTAACGCGTAAGTGTTCAGCAAGGCAGCTGAAGCGCTGCATTATGGGATCTGTAGTTTATTGTGTTACCAGCGCTTCATATCCCCGGGCCATTAATAACAATAATATATAAAATGATCTTGCGGGCCGGATATAATTACACGCCGGGCCGGATGTTTGAGTTTGACACATATGGACTAAATAGAACTTGAAAAGATATATTTTTTCAAATGTGATCGCGCAATTCAGATCAAGCTGACATGCACTACAGTACATCGAGCCCGCGAGCTATTGTGGTTTTGCCTGCGTGTCTCAATAAGTCATCCTCCCCTCGCTCACTTTTTACCGTTCATCTAATGAATACACTGAGTATGGCTTTACCAAAACAATCATTGATCGCGAATAAAGTATCCATTATTCATAAAGCTTCAATTGGTGATCTGTCTTTCTGCGTTAACCGCATATTTTTCATCGTCTCAAACCAAGGGGATGCGAGGCTAAAATGTATCGGGACGCGTACATACTCAGTGCATCCCCTCCGGGAATCGAACCTCGGAAGCCAGCGCTAGAGGCGAAGCCTCTACTATTGCGCCACGGCATGTGGTTTGTCTATTTGAGCGTAGCAGTGTAATTCAGTTTTTGTTCAGCACTCTTTGGAACTGTTGCTTTTTGTCTGCGCACTGCGTCAGTTCACGTGAGCCGCTGAATATGGTTTTATATGTCACTCGCTCGCTTCTAATTGTTTCGCTGCCTTCTTAATTATATAATGTATGTTTTCTTCAGCGGTTTTTGGAGCTCTTCCTGGTTTTCTACGTACTGCGTGATTACGTGGGAGGCATGATGATGTCACACGAAACTCCGCCCCCCACGACTTTTGAGCTCAACTCCATTACAGTAAATGGAGAAAAATAGCTTCTAGTTATGACCATTACGCATAGAATTTCGAAATGAAACCTGCCCAACTTTTGTAAGTAAGCTGTAAGGAATGAGCCTGCCAAATTTCAGCCTTCTACCTACACGGGAAGTTGGAGAATTAGTGATAAGTGAGTGAGTGAGTGAGTGAGTGAGTGAGTGAGTGAGGGCTTTGCCTTTTATTAGTATAGATATATAGATATACAGTGGAACCTCGAGATACGAGTTTAATTCGTTCCAGCACTGAGCTCGTATAGCGAATTTCTCATATCCACTACAAACTTCCCCATTGAAAATAATGGAAATCCAGTTAATCCGTTCCGCACCCCCAAAAATATCAACATAAAAATCAATTTTCCTAACAAATAACACTGATAAATAATATATACAAGTGGAACTTCGGTTTGTAAGTAACTTGGTTTACGAGTGTTTTGCAAGATGAGCTAAATTTTTTAATTAATTTTGACTTGATAAAACGAACAATGTCTTGCAATACAAGTAGTATGGATACACTTTGTCTGCTGAGCGTCATGTGATCATAACTGAGCGTTATGTGATCATAACTGAGGTGAAGGTTCTTCTCTCTCGTGCGCATCTCTCTCTCCTTATCTCTCTCGCTCGCGCGTCTCTCTCTCTCTCTCCCCTTATCTCTCTCGCTCGCTCGCTCCTCTCTCTCTCTTTATCTCTCTCGCTCGCTCACGCGCACGCCTCTCTCTCTCTCTCCTTATCTCTCTCGCGCATGCGCCTCTCTCTCCTTACCTCTCTCGCTCGCGTGTGTGCCTCTCTCTCTCTCTCTCTCCTCTTGAGGGCAATCGTCTCCTATTCTCCGTCTGCATGTCCGCGATATTTTTGGATACGCTTATACGGCGAACTGCTACAGCAAAACAATGAAATCAGAAGCGCACAAACGCATAGATCCTCATGCTACGGGAGAACAAGGAACACTGAGTGAGCTGACAGGCTGACAGCGTCAGCTTGGGTGAATCCCCGAGTCGAGGCGGATCGGGAAACGCCTCACGCATACCCACAGCCTGGCTCTTGGCTCTTTACGCGAGCCAATGCTCACATTTAGATCCGAATTTTTCGCTCATACTTTCCTCTTATCTTGAATTTCTCATATACAGAGGTGATCGTATCTTGAGGTTCCACTGTATATATATATATATATATATAGGGTGGTCCAGATTTAATTACGCAATTTTCATTACACTATAACTTATTAAGTTTATTACATATAAAATCACCCGAAAAATCCCAGACCATCAAGAAGTGTTCGAACTAACACCATGAAGAATCGTCTTCGCATAAATCAAAGTCATCCAGACAATCTGGATCTGCATAATTAGATCTGGACCACTCTGCATAATTTTTTTCCCATAATTTTCTATGTGCAAAGATAATAGTTACACACTATTGAAAATAAAATGGTAATCTGATATTATTTCGTCACTAGTATCCCCATTTGACCAGCATAATACTTTATATCTGGATGGACTTGCTAGTGATTAATACTACTACTACTACTACTAATAATAATTATTATTACTATTACTATTATTATTATTATTATTATTAGGATTTTATAAATTTGCAAGGCTGTGTTAACATTTTAAAAGATAACTTTTAATCTATCTGACTTCATTAGCTAATTTAAGAGGCGATAAGGACTTACAGTAAAACGACGGATAAAATTTCCAAGATTACTCTTCTTCCAGTCTATCCATTTTATGAACCTTAAGTTTCCTAGTATAGGGTCCAGAAATCTGGAACTAATTCCAGCAGCAATGGGTACAAATCAGGAACCAATCGTAAATGTGACATCACAAAGTACATTCATTCCTAGATTACATAGTCAATCAGTCATACTGGGCAAATTTCCATCCAACCAACCATTATCCAACCCGCTATATCCTAACTACAGGGTCATGGGGGTCTGCTGGAGCCAATCCCAGCCAACACTGGGCACAAGGCAGGAAACAAAGTCCAGGCAGGGCGCCAGCCCACCACAGGGTGCACACACACACACACACACACCAAGCACACACTAGGGACAACTTAGAATCGCCAATGCACCTAACCTGCATGTCTTTGGAGTGTGGGAGGAAAACCACGCAGACACAGGGAGAACATGAAAACTACACGCTGGGAGGACCTGGCAAGCGAACCCAGGTCTCCTAACTGCGAGGCAGCAGCGCTACAGAAGACCCCCATGACCCTGTGTTAGGATATAGCGGGTTGGACAATGACTGACTGACTGACATTTTTACCATCACTGAAATAAACAATACTAAAGTACTAATTATTACATATTTATTAACAAACATTAACACAATAATGAAATTTCTGTCATTCTGCATTTATTCATAAATAAATGGCAGATAAATCACTGCATCAAAGGAGAGTTAGTTTTTGTATAATATTGTATTGAAAAACAGGACTGAATCATAGGCAGAATATGCCAGGCAAGTAAACAAACAGCACTGTATAAGATGAGAATTACTGCCAAATGCATAAAAAGTCAAATCAATTAATTTAGAAAATAGAGATTAACAGAACAAAGAAATGGAAAAATGTAGGATTGGCAGTAAGTGAATGCAGCATATCTATCTCTGTGTCAGCGTCAATGCCATAATATACTAGGGAAAGTTTTAAAACCTTGGAGCTGACTTAAATGTGACATTCCCTGATGAATGATCTTCAAGAATACAAAGGAATAAATTTTATCAAGTGAGTGCTCTTTCCTGAACTTATATTGCTTTGTTTGAAGAGAGAAAACTGCTCAAATAAAGAAACAACTTTCAAAAACTTTAAAAAGTAATTAATTGTAATTTAACTACAGGTCACTGTATTTATTAACATGTCTCTTGTCTGAAGTGTTTTATAAGCACAATGCCAATCAATATGTACAGAAAATATATTTTGTACTCTCTACCAAGTTAAGTGATTTTTCAGAACTAACAGTAACAGTATCACATTCACCACCACTGTTGGGAAGAATCCTGAAATTCAGATTTTAACAAACAAAATTCTAAAAAATGAGATTAATAACTTTAAAAAACGACAGGTCAAAAGATGGCCTCCAAATTAGCAATTGACCGGATAATGATAATTAAAACATAAGGTTTTCAGTTCAAGACTGTTCATTACTGAACTATCAGCTAATGTACAATAGACAGCTTACAGATTACCAGACATCACATCAAAGAATCCAACCTGCAGAATCCCATAAATGACATTTTTACTCAATGCAGGTTCTAAAATTCTTGACTCTTCATGAATTCTGAACAGTTGATCTCTTACAGTAGCTGTGGGCTCTACGCTAATGCCTGAAAAGTAATGATTCAGATAGTTACACTGTTATGTATCATTTCTAATAATCTATTTTACTAAGGTGTTAACAGTATTAAATCAAAGCAAACCATTTTTTAGTACAGGAGCGAAGCATAATGTACATTGTATGATAGCTAAAAATTTTGAAACTCTACAGATACAATATGTACAGCACATTAACTATTGTAAAACAGGTCAATATATGTTGATTTTACCTCAGTCTTTCCACATAGCAGATATTATGCACATTATAAAATTATCTGTATATAGATATCCATCCATTATCCAAACCGCTATATCCTAACTACAGGGTCACGGGGATCTACTGTAGCCAATCCCAGCCAACACAGGGTGCAAGGCAGGAAACAAACCCCGGGCAGGGCACCAGCCCACCGCAGGGCTGTATATAGATAAGATGAAATGAAAGACAAAAAAGATATTTATAAATGAGCAAATAACTGCAAAACCTTTCATTCATATTGCTGATGTCACACATGTGGACCTACGGAGTGTCCCATGGGAGGAAGGAAGAGAGTGAAACACTATCATTAATATGGTTTTCATTTTCCCTGGAATAGACAGGAAGCTTATGGAAGACAACTGACCTAAGCCCCAGCCATTCTGGTCTGTCCAGTACTTAAAGACCTATACCACTGTAAGTCTTTGTTAACTCTCTGAGCTGTTTTTAGAAGAGGATAGAGCTCTGATACAAAAACATATGCTATGAATGCTGTCTGGAGCGAAAAAAGTGACTTGAACATTCTTGTGAAAAAAACTACTGTACTGTGTACAGAAGACAAAAAAAGGAAAAGTCTATGTATTTAGCATCATAACAGATGGAAGACTGCTCAAGCCATTTAAGCAATTTTCTCTGCTTGTTTTATTTCAATTTTATATATATGGAGAATATAAATATGGTTTAAAGACACAAACAAAAAGAGAAGAAGTTAAATTATAAGGCAAAAAAGTAGATTAAGCAAGAAAGATGAATGGTTAGAATTTTTTTGATTATTTAATTTACAAAAAGAACTGTATCTAACTACTGTATAAGACTAAATTAAACACCCCAGATTAGAAGAATAAATGCTCGGTTAACTAGTGGCCCAATTTTGTGGAGGACAGTGTGCTTACATATAAAGGGCTGAATGATGTTAATTTATTACTGCGCTAGTGCTGACTCACTTTTTCTGCCTTGAATGTTGTAATTTCCCAAGTTGTTCAAGGGGTGACCTTCTGACATACTGTTACTCAGAATGAAGCTAAGCAGAAAAATATTGTCAGCAAACTGAGCGAAAATGTTAAAGGACAGCAAAGCATTCAAGCTTGATGGATTACCAACACAGCAAAAAAGTGCCAGAAATATAAATATGCACTATCTACTGTGCTTTCCTTTATACAGTACTTACGAATGACATACCATGTTTAATTGCTGGGTTTAAAATGTACTTTTCAGAATTCAAACAATTTTGAGATGACCATGAAAATTATACAAAAAAGAGTGAACAACTGTCATGTCGCCTTGGATGTTATTTGTCTCTGACATACAGTAAATGTTCTCTTTCTGTTATATGCCAAAATTTCATTAAATAAATAGTTAATCATTTATAGCCCACTTAACAAGCATGTAAAAAAGTTAAACACTTTTAATATTTGTAAGCGTATTTTGAAATTCAAGTTGTATCTTACTGTTTTGTACCTGGTTGTTTGCAACAATGTAATAAATAAATAAGAATCAGAAAATCAAAAAGTGATTTCCATCCATCCATTATCCAACCCGATATATCCTATCACAGGGTCACGGGGGTCTGGTGGAGCCAATCCCAGTCAACACAGGGCGCAAGGCAGGAACAAATCCCGGACAGGGCACCAGGCCACTGTGGACACACACACAGACCAAGCACACACTAGGGACAATTCAGGATCGTCAATGCACCTAACCTGCATGTCTTTGGACTGTGGGAGGAAACCAGAGCACCCGGAGGAAACCAACGCAGACACGGGGAGAACATGCAAACTCCACGCAGGGAGGACCCAGGAAGCGAACCCAGGTCTCCTCACTGCGAGGCAGCATCACTACCACTGCGCCACCCTGCCACCAAAAAGTGATTTCATCCAGTCTAAATAGTAATGATTCTACTTCGTATAGAATGAACAATGACTAGCTCTCTGTCCCAGATATGTGTGAGGTCAAAGGAATTTTCTATTTTTGTCTTTCAATATCATGCAGATTTGTAAAAGCATTATCACTGGGTACTTTGTGATAGGTGCTTTGAGAGTATGGGGGCTGTGTACTATTTTTGCCTAGTATTTACAGGGTCAAAGCTGGGATTTTATACTGGCTGTTAAAGAAGCCTGTGTAATGAAGCAGTGGGATTTGGCTAAGGTCACATCTGATTACATCTATTCTTTTCCATTTTCAAAATCTTGAAATTAAGCCTTGTCCAGTATGGGAACAGGGGTATTATGAATATTGATGTCCTTTTGGTCTCATTAGATGTGATTTCCAAAGTGTACTGGGAGGGTATGAAGCTAAATGTACTGTATCACATAAAGTAAAGACCCAAGATTAAAGAGAAGCTTTCTCCCTGCAGGATAGGTGTGGTACATGCTGTACCAAGTGGGGTCCTGTTCATGATTAAAGGTTGAGTTGATTGTGAGACCATGTCCATGAATAGTAGTGACAGTGTTGAAGTTTGGCTGTAAAGTGAAAAGCTCAGTCCTTGGACAGATCTTTCAATTTACTGCTCAATGTACATCCCCAAAGTCACCTATGATCACAAGCTTTTAGAATTGATATGACACTAATCTGGAAAAATGTGTAGAAAGTTAAATGTTTGGATCACTTTTACTTAATACTGCTTGTAGGTCCTCTATTAATGAGTTTGTGTTTTAATGATTGAGTAATATAAACATCTCAACTGGCTAATTTTAAGAGCTGATTAATCACAAATGATTAATGACTTTGGAAACATTCAAAAATCTGGATTCACCATTACTTTTGGACATATTTTGTTACAGCTGCATTGTTACAACTGGTATAAATGATAACAGTTAAAAACACAAAAATAATGAAAATGACAATCAGAGCCAACAATTAAAGTAGTATAAGGTATGCTTTTTGTGATGGGTTTGAATCTTTAGTAGCATAACACAGTAGTAGGTAAATGCTTTTAGTAAATATTAACTGCACTTTGCAAAAGCAATCTCAAAGGTCAAATATAGCCACCTGTGTTAGACATTTCTTTCAGACTGAATAAAACCTTTAGCAGTTGCACTTCTTAGCTCTCTGAATCTCACAAAAAAATCTAACACAGGAGGCCAGGAACTGCCTCTGAAGCACAATCTGAAAAGAAAACAGCAGCTTTCCCAATAACATTACAATCTGCTTAGACAAGGCTTGATATGAAAGCAAATAGTAAATGTAAACCTGAATCAAAGCAGAGGTTTATAATGAATCAAAACATCTGGACTGAAGCTAACAGCCTTCTAATTAAGGCTTGCAAAGAACAGAATTCTTAATTCTTTTAGAGATCTACAAGAAGTGTTCAACTTCATGTTTATCAATATTCAGCAGAATAAATTTACCATAATTTTAAACTCACAGATGTCAAAGTGTTCTTCATGCCAATAATCTGTGCTGAAGGAGACTGGCAAACTTCATAGTCAAACATCTGCTTGAGTTTTTCTTTTTCTGTACGCATCAAACTGAATGCTGATTTGAAGGCAGAATACACTGTAAAAATAACAAGGTTATGTCCAGTCATTCAGACAGAAAATTGTGTAGATAATATTTAAAAAGTGTGCATGTTAGTAAATGTCACATTTCTGAAATTTTTGCATTGTGTAGATCAGCATTAATGACCATTCTTTAACCAAACATGTTAAAATAAACATTGCCTAAGCATAGAATTAACACTACTTTGCACAAATTTGCTAACATATCAAAACATCATGGATAGCTACTCATTTTTACACAACAGATACTTATTTAAGGTGTTTGTGTTGAGGTTGAACTGCCAGACCTGTGATTCACAATGCAATGTCTTATCCATTAGGTAACACTGTCTTCTTTATGAATTTCATTATTTTATTTCCATATCACACCAAATATGTAACATATTGACTGATGATGACAAAATAGGAAAGTACAGCTTCACATCTTCTGATTCCTGCGATCAAACTTCACCCAGGACACTACCTAGAGAATGTTTACATGTTTGACTGTGAATGTGTTTTCTCAAGACACTCTGGTTTCCTCTCAGATGCACATTTTAAGATGACTGGTGACTCATGAGCCCAGTGAGAGTGTGGGTGTAATACTGAGTTATGCCAGAGAAGATTTGAAATACAAAATAAAAGGAATATGAACACCTGAGACAGAAATCTCAGACTAAAAATGACATGTTAAGAATATTCTGCTAACTCACAAAAACTGACACTGCAGTTTTTAATATTTTATATCATAAGGCAGTAGAGCAGGAGCTTGTATTAGGACTATTCATCAAGAAACACAAATAAATAATTTGCAGAATGCGTACCTGGGGACAATTAAAGTTTTGACAAACAAGCCAGAAAATGGACTATAGAATTAAAACTGAGCACCATACATACAAACTTATCTAGACATGGATGATTATGTTTGTAAATTAGTTTTCACAAAATAAAAATAAATTTAAAACTATATTTTGAAATTCTAGTCTTTGAAATAATTTCAGAAGTGAAATTAACATATGACATGAAAAACAAACATCTAAATGCAAACAGATAATACAAAATCAACAGATTCTATATTTTCAATCAAACAAAGTGCTTTTAAAAGGAGTTACTGTATGTGTCATGATTTTACAGTGTTGAGAAAAGCTAGCATAGAAGAGCTGTCTTTTTATATAATGTACAGTAGACTGAAAAAGGGTAAAGAAAAAACAAAAAACCCTCAGGTTCCATATCTTAATTTGTATATTTTGTTTTTTAATCTTTGAAGTGTTTAAATATTGCATCTTAGCAAGCCTATCTAAAAGTTACGGTTTGTTTCCAACTACTTCAAACTTGCAGAAAAATAGTGCTTAATGTTAAATAGAATACAATATCCTTAAATAAAAAAAAAATCAGCATAAATTTTTTTAAGAAAACACTATACATTTTTGATTAATAAATAATTAATGACCCTTGTTTTTAAGATGAATGATATGACATACAAGACATGAAACAAAAATCAAAATTAAATTAAGGGCTTCTTACAGTTGTTGGCCACATGACAGAACTCCTCATGAAGCTTGGAAGCATCTGTTGGTGAATCTGGGCTTTCCGAGTAGCTCTTGTCATTGCCATGTTCTACAGTTGAAAGATTTGGATTAGAAGCATGTAATCTTATTGAGCCAGAGGATATACAGCTGGGAACCTGTAACAACGAAAAGCATGAATATCTGTCAAATCAGCTCTAATACTTTATTGTGGTAATTCAATTCATAGTTTAAAAAAAACAGAAAATTGTCCAAGGCTATAACTGTTTTTTTCTTTACCTGCAATGTAGTTTTACCATCTTTTCCATAATTTTTGGCACGCCATCTTCTCTGACTCCTTTTTTCTTTCTTGGGACTTTCAAATGTTGCAGCCTAAAAATAAAATAAAATTTGTATGTTACTTACAAAACAACTTGCATTAACAGCAATTTTCAGGATACCAATTTGATATCAATAGTACTATTCATCAAGGGCCTTTTGAACCAGAAGAAAAGGGCTTTTAAAGGCGGTGATCAGCATGTACTCAAGCGCGTGCAGAAGGAACTCCGAGTCCAGCTCAAGGCGGCAAAGGAGCAGTACAGGAGAAAGCTGGAGCAGAAGCTGCAGAATAACAGTATGAAGGAAGTGTGGGATGGAATGAAGATCATCACTGGCTGCAGCTTGAAGCGGGGTGCCACCATCGAGAGAGACATGGAGAGAGCAAACCAGATGAACAACTTCTTTAACAGGTTTGACCACCCTAACCCACTCTCACCTCGGAGTACAGCACCCTCCACCCATCCTTCTGCTGATACCAGCATAGGAGAGAGTTTCCCCCCACCCACAATTACAGCAGCCCAGGTAAGCAGAGAGCTGAGGAGTCGGTCCAGATGGAGTATCGTCACGAATGCTGAAGGCCTGTGCGTTGGAGCTGGGGAGTCCTATACAACGCGTCTTCAACCTGAGCCTGGAACAGGGGAGAGTCCCAAGGCTTTGGAAAACATCTTGCCTCACCCCTGTCCCAAAGCTATTGCTCTGACACCACATGTGATGAAGACCATGGAGTGGCTGCTGCTTCACCACCTGAGGCCACAGGTCCGCCACACCCTCGACCCTCTGCAGTTCGCATACCTGGAGAAGGTGGGAGCGGAGGACGCTATCATCTATATGCTACTCCGATCCTTCTCCCACTTGGACAGAGGCAGTGGTGCTGTAAGAATTATGTTTCTGGACTTCTCTAGCACCTTCAACACCATCCAACCTCTGCTCTCCTTAGGCACAAGCCGACAGAGATGGGAATAGATTCACACCTGGTGGCTTGGATCGTGGACTATCTTACAGGCAGACCTCAATATGTGCATCTTGGGAACTGCAGGTCTGACACTGTGGTCAGCAACACAGGAGCGCCGCAGGGGACTGTAATTTCTCTGGTCCTGTTCAGCCTATATACATCGACTTCCAACACAAATCTGAGTCCTGCCATGTGCAAAAGTTCGCTGATGACACTGCTATAGTGGGCTGCCAATAATGATGCTCTGTGTAAGAAAGGACAGAGCCGACTATACTTCCTTAGAAGGCTGGCGTTTTTCAACATCTGCAATAAGATGCTGCAGATGTTCTATCAGACGGTTGTGGTGAGTGCCCTCTTCTACGCGGTGGTGTGCTGGGGAGGCAGCATAAAGAAAAGGGATGCCTCACACCTGGACAAACTGGTGAGGAAGGTAGGTCTATTATAGGCACAGAGCTGGACAGTTTGACATCCGTGGCAGAGCGATGGATGCTGAGCAGGCTCCTGTCAATCATGGAGAATCCACTGCATCCACTGAACAGTATCATCTCCAGACAGAAGAGCAGCTTCAGCGACAGACTGCTGTCACTGTCTTGCTCCACTGACAGACTGACGTGATCGTTCCTCCCCCACACTATGTGACTCTTCAATACCACCCGGGGGGTAAACGTTAACATTATACAAAGTTATTGTCTGTTATACCTGCATTTTTATCACTCTTTAATTTAATATTGTTCTTTATGTATGCTGCTGCTGGGGTATGTGAATTTCCCCTTGGGATTAATAACGTATCTGTCTGTCTATCTATCTATCTATCTATCTATCTATCTATCTATCTATCTATCTATCTATCTATCTATCTATCTATCTATCTATCTATCTATCTATCTATCTATCTATCTATCTATCTATCTATCTATCTATCTAACATACTCTCTGTATGTGGGTTGCTAATTCATAATGCACAGATGTTTACAACATGGTTGTATATAATTCCATAAACTCAATTTCAATATTTTTTGAATGTTGTTATATTTTGTTTGTGCATTTTTTGAGCTTAACAGTAAAGTTAAATATTTAAACATTGTGATGTGTTTAAACTAGTGAACTAGCAAACTATAAATCAGATATTTTTAGAATTCAAGAAATGAAAGTCAGAAAATTAAAGTACTTCGCCAAGCCACTGTGTACTTTAATATAAAGTGTACTACTGATGGCACGTATGCTAGCCACTACAGAATTTTATTTTGAAGCATACGAGAAGCAATTTATTATTGTGGCATACATTATAATATTTATCTTGATTGGTAATGTTAACACAAAATACATTATTGATTAAATTCAAGGTACAGAGTGCAGATAAAAGCAAAATTGGTTTAAACACAGAAAACAATAAGTAATAAATAAGGCCAACTTGATTCTGTCAGACAGTAGCCATTGTCTGCTTTCTGAATTTTATTTGTTGCCCTTAGGCTGTAGATTTAGATTCTCAAGAGTAAAAAGTAATACATTTAAAAACTATTTCAACCCAGCGCTATTCTAAGTTCTACTAAGTGCATGGATCCTGATGAAATCTAAATTATTATTGTTTACTTTTAAAGTTCATTATTCTAATTTGTGTAGTGATTATACCAATGGTTGTCTCTTGTCGTCAATTGGCATGTTGTCTTGTATTTCTGTAACATTGTCTTTTATCTGCCTAATCTACTTAACCTAACACATTATGGTACAAAGATGGGCTTTTTTTCCAAAAAAGTTAAAGCTAAAGGAATGGTGATTTGTGTACCAACATTAAAACACATTTCTTCTAACAACTGCAGTTACATGAAACATATTACACAACAGTGAAAGTGAAAATAGCAAAACACTGCAAAAGACTGTAATACAGCTGCATTTTGGAATGTTTGTGTAGTAAGGAATCAACAAGATTTTTGAGCCTTGTTATTATTTCACAAGTGATGAACAGAGGAAAGCTGCAAAAAAAAAAACTAAATTAGTGTCTTCTGTATCTCAACAAGCATTGCAAAAAAATAAGGAAAGCAAAATATACTAAACTCAAATTGATGGAAATGTGCATATAGTGTTAAAAGATGCAGCAATCAAAATTTTACCTATTTATTGATCTCAAATATGTCATGGCAGGGCATCAGAAAGTGTGCAAGCATTTTATCAACCTCTTCACATATACAAACTACAATAATTGAAATGTCATCTTTTATTGGTGTATATGCTGAAATCAATAAAAAAACTGTGTCAGAACATTTTATCTTTAATAAGTAATAATCTTGTAATCAATTATATCTACCCATCCATCCATTTTCTTAACCAGCCTGTCTAGGGCAGGGTCATGGGGTAGCTGGAGCCTATTCTAGAGCACAAGACATGAACAACACACAGACAGGGTGCCAGTCCATTGCAGGCTGAACACACAAACACACACAATGACCAATTCAGCAAATTAATTCACCTAGCCTGCATGTATTAAGTGAAAAAAAAAATCATTTTTAGGTAAAATTAATTTATAATAAAAAAATAATCTTTGAAAAACTTGGTTGTGTGTGTACTCCCTTTGACTAATACTTCACAGAGAAGCAACTTTTGCTATGCTTATAGAAGTACTGTATGTAAGTTTAGTCATATATGTATCAGTTCAGCAACCATGTTAAGTCTTCATTGCTGAAGTTTCAAACTTGGTAAAATTATAAGGGGATGTTCTGTGCAATGGGAAAAATAACCTTAAGATCAATTATTAGAATACCAGGCTGAATTAAATAAGATGGATGTGCATTTGTCTGTAATTTGAAAAAACACAAGTTACAAAGAATTGTCAACTAAAATGATCCCTCCTAAAAACATAAATGCAAATTGAGTGATTTTATGTAGGCAGGAATCGTTTTGGATTTACTGACTCTTTAACATATTCAGCATTATAACATTGTGAACTCTGAAAATCTAGTCATGTTTACTGTGGCAGTTGGTAATTAATTTTTATCAGTATGCAGACTGAATGTTACAGCAGGTTTCTTAACATTATCTAAAGCACTGCTGTCAATCACTAAAATAAAGATTTCCCATCATGATCTGGCTATGTAAATCTTTGCATGAAGTAGGCAAATTCTTCCTCGTTTCTCTCTTTAAGATTGCCTGCAGCACTTGTGCCAAATATTCTCATAAAAATGAAGCCAAATATGTTCCCCTTTACTGTTATAGCTAGGGCCCACAATTTACCGCGGCCCACAGAATTTAACGGGTTTTGCAGCGGTAAAACGCCACGCCGTGGAATTAACCTAACTGCCGCATAAAATACCAAATCTGAATGAAATCTCACCATCTGAGGCATATTGATATTAGTATGATTAGTTCTGATTACTTCTTTAAGTTCTTTCTTTAGCCTGTTGCATCATCTCATTAAAATTTTGTTCGTTGCTACTAAAATCGAACACAGTGGAGCTACAATCCAGTTAAAGAAGCTGTCGGCATTGCTGCAAAGTACTGATAAACTTAACGAGTTGAGAGCTGAACCTGAATTTGTATCTGTTCACTGCCAGCCAATTATGAACACTCTGACTTCTTTTGAGGCACAGTCATTCATGGCTGTCGATGTCTACAACAAAGTGTCTGACTTACTATCTTACCTGAAATCGTCTGGATTTCCAATTGCAACCAGCAGCTGTGAAGATGCAAAACACGATGCTGCTGCTAAACTTGAAGAATATTTTGTGCGAACCAAACAGCTGGCAATAGACCTATTCAGATCTGTGAGAATATTTGATCCACAACAGCTACCACTCTTATTGAAGAATTTTGCTGATCATGCACAATCAGTGCCAACAATGATGGCTGCAGCAGATGAATGGTAAGCTTATCTGGACATAGCATCTCGTGAAGTAATTCCAGCTGATATCACTACTTTTTGGAGTGCCTTAGAGGACAGGCTGCCTCGCTTAGCAGCTCTTGCTAAAGTTTACATTGCATTGCTGATCTCTTTTGTTGATGTGGAACGTACGTTCTCAAAATATGGATCGGTGTTGTCACCACTGCGATATTCTCTGTCACAAGAAAACCTACGAGCTTACAGTGCCATTTTCTTCAACAATAAATAAACAATAACTTTAGAAACATTATTCGATAGTTTGTTGAGAATAATATTATGCCTACATATGTTTCAGCATCGTTTGCCTAAAGCAAATCTGTGGATTAAAATGTGCAGATGTGAACGCTTTGATATGCCTATTCGATTAGTATTACGAATTATGATTGATTATTATTAAGGATTAAGAATAAGAAAAATTGCATTTATTTTGCTTGGATTACAAATTAGTTTTACGGAGTTCTGGTACTGCATTTGCCGCGCAAAAAGATGCCGCGGAATTTACGATTTCTTGGCGCGGTAAATTGTGGGCCTTAGTGATAGGAGAAGTTGCAAAAAAACTGGAATGTTGAAGCAAATTCTAGAAAAAAGCCCAATCTAAATTTGTTATGTAGTTCTTTTGTTCGCTAGCTAAGTGGATGAAAAATACTCACCGAGTTTGGAGTATGAGTGAGGAGGGCATGGTCCCCCTCCCCTTGGCCCTCTGCATCTCTCTCGGATTTGCGCAAATAAATTGGTACCGCAAGTGAACTGTGATGAGACAGGTCGCAAATTCGACCGGAAAGATCAAGCAAATGATAGAAAAAAACTCGATCTAAATCCGATAAGTAGTTCTCTCGTGAAAAGAGGACAGGCATACAGACAGACTGACATTGGATTTGATATATACAGTAATCCCTCCTCGATCGCGGGGGTTGTGTTCCAGAACCCCCCGCGATAGATGAAAATCCGCGAAGTAGAAACCATATGTTTGTATGGTTATTTTTATATATTTTAAGCCCTTATAAACTCTCCCACACTGTTAACATTATTAGAGCTCTCTAGACATGAAATAACACCCTTTAGTCAAAAGTTTAAACTGTGCTCCATGACAAGACAGAGATGACAGTTCTTTCTCACAATTAAAAGAATGCAAACATATCTTCTCTTCAAAGGAGCGCCGTCAGGAGCAGAGAATGTCAGAGAGAAAGAGCGAGATAAAAGCAAACAATCAAAAAATCAATACGTGCTTTTAAGTATGCCGAAGCACCGCGATAAAGTGGCATTTTGTAGAGGGGCGTCCGTATCCTCTAGGCAAACAGCCTCTGTGCAAACAGCCCCTCTGCTCACACCCCCTCCGTCAGGCGCAGAGAATGTCAGAGAGGGTGAGAGAGAGAGAAAAGCAAACAATCAAAGCAAACCGCGCAGGAAGCATATCTTATATCATTGAGGAGTTTTAGTTAATATGTAATACATGCTCTGATTGGGTAGCTTCTAAGCCATCCGCCAATAGCGTCCCTTGTATGAAATCAACTGGGCAAAAAAACTGAGGAAGCATGTACTTTAAATTAAAAGACCCATTGTCCGCAGAAATCCGTTTCCATGTCCATTTAAAATCCGCGATAGAGTGAAGCCACGAAAGTCGAAGCGCAATTCAGCGAGGGATTACTGTACAGGGATGAACAAACTGGATAAGAATATAAATAAACTGGTAAAGTTTTTAGATGATACTAAGCCAGGTGGAAGAGCATATAATGCATAGTCATCTGAACACTTTTAGTTACAGAGGGAACTGGATAGCATACAGGCTTAGGCAGATTTGTGAAAGATGAACTATTACGCGTAGGAAGCAGAAATATTAGATTTGAATACACAATGGAAGGCTTGAACTTAAAAGTACATCTAATCAAAGGGATTTAGGAGTTATAGTAGACTTGCCATTATCTATAGCTTCAATTACAAAAATATGAGTTCGTAAAATGACACAAAAAAAAAATTGTGATTTGCAAATTCTCTTTTAAAGTAAAATAACAAGGAATTGAATCCCCTGCTGAGTAGAAAAATGAAATGTTAAGATGTACAGAGATTAAGCCTGTAAGACAGACTTTCCTTACATGAAACAGTGAGTGCAAAAGGTGAATTCCTTTCTGTTTGTCAGCACATATACTATGGAATCAACATTTTCACAATAGATATGATACAGAAAAAGAGAAACAGACTGACCAGGAAACATCCAGACTGACTAGCACCAAGAACACCAACAGACTAGAAACGAAGTATTAGCATTCTCATGCAGGTGTGTGCAAATCTCTGAACAAGACACCTTTAAAGGTATACTCCACCCAAAAATGATAATTTTTTATATGTTACTTACTAAAATTTTTCTCTCCATTCTACATAAAAAGATTAAACAAAAACATTTTCTTGGTCATCACTACAAACAGTGGTAAGTAACATATAAAAAAATATGATTTATGGCTTATTTCAGTGTTAGCAGTTATATAAGCATTTATACTTAATAGCTATTTTAGTAGGCTGACCTATGTAGAATCAGGATGGGACTACTTTTTGCCTCCTAAACAACCTGAATTGTTTGAACTAAGAAATGAAGAAGGTGATGGAAACTTTCCATAAGGAACTTCAGACATGTGGAAACAAAAACATCACCGAAACGTTTTGGTGACACATTTAACTATGGAGCTCCTTCCACTTTGCACCAATGATGATATATTGGATTGAGATCTTGGGACTGTGTAAGCCACTGGCATAAACTGAAGTCATTATCACATGTTCGTGAAACCACATTAAAATGATGTGTTCTTTGTTAAATGACACATTATCCTGATAAAAGGATTCATATGGAAAAGAGTAGATTATTACAATCAATGGATACTATTGGGGTCAGCAACAATGCTTAGGTTTGTGTGGCATCCGAAAAAAAAAAACAGTTATATTAAGTGGCCTAATGTGTGTCAAAAAAAAACACTGGCCAAATATTGTGTGGTGTGAGGAAAACCATTTGCTAAATGTCATTTACAATAATGTGTGCATTGCAGCTGTCAGTTTCATTGTCTTTTAGCAATGTGCCTCCTTTCAAAAAACTGTGAGGACAACTGGTATAAAGAGGAATTCCATAACAATATAATAATAACTAAGTAGATTTTAAGAATGAATAAACTGATACACAGTAAAATAAATAAAGGAATATAAGAGTGAAATAAAACTTTTTAAAAAACACATTTTACTGGTGCACAATTGTATTAAGAAGAAAAATACATTTCAAAAATTAATAAATTAATAAAGAAAATTTCTTCAGACTGCGTTTACTCAATATATTAGTTTACTCTTGTATTTCCCATCCTTGCTATTATGTGGAATAAACTTCTATAATAAATGTAAAAATGCAGAATTATACATGGCAAAAATTAATCTTACAAGAAAAATTATTAAACATGCTGTCTGTGATTATGGCTTGATAAGACATCTTACTTACAGTGTACCTATAAAAAGTTTAAAAACATAAAATCTAAAGATTTTCTTAATATTTGTAATAAACATATCCTTGTAATACCTGAAGGGCATTGATAGCAGGTGCAGAATATGTTCTGTGAAGGACTTCCATGTTTTGCAAAAGTTGACTGAGTTCCAGTAAATAAGTCTGGCACAAAGAAAGCTCTAAAACATAAACACAGAAAAATGCTTAAAAAGCAGCATCAAACATATTTTATGATTATTTATATATTATTTATAATAATACATAATGTATTAATTTATCATTTTATAATAAAATAATTTATACTCTAAATACTGTAAGCATCATAAGAATGTATGAAATTGTTTCTTTTTTTGGTAAAAAAAATGTGTAATTTGAAGAGTACAAATAAAACTAGAAGCACGCTATAACCTCTGAGTTTATTTTAAATAGGCAGGTTGGTCATATTGTTCAAATGTCCATAGGCAAAATCATTGGTTGGAAGAGGGACTTGTTCTAGCTGCATAGAAGTTAATTTAATATTTTCTTTCTCTTTTTTAACCTGACACAAAGTTTATGTAGGCATTTTTTTAATCTTCTCAAATCAGCTTTCCATCATAGATAGATAAATTAAAAGTCACATAAACTGGAACTAGAACTGGAACTCAGATTATCAAACAGCAGTCACCACACACAAAGTCAGAGTTAACAATCTGATGGGAAGAATATTGGATAATGAGAGAAAATGTGGTCACAGAGGAAGGTGCAGATTCAGTACAGAAGGAACACCAAGGTACAGCATGGTACTGAACTTTAACAGTGCCAGCTTACTTTAACTTGACAACTCTGAATGACATTATGTGGGTTTAATAGATAGAAGTTAGACTAAATGTCAACATAGCCAAATAAGGAGAGACAAAGGGTTCACAGAATGCAGAAACCTGTCACTGATTCCAAGGCTGTGCACAATGAGACATTGCAAACCACCCAGCACCATGAATAGGTGTCAGTGGCATTCCTATGTCTAGCTCTGTCCCTGTCATTATTGCCAGATTTGTTGATTTATTACCTTTGGCGCACTTGTCCATGTCTTCAGAGGATTGTAACCAAGCTGCAACCTTAGCTTGACTACTACTAGAGGACACTGGGAAGGCACCTCCATTGTTTATAGATGTTTGCCTTGTGAGAATGGATCTCTGTGTTTACAAAAAGAAAACAAAACAAAAAGAACAATCATAAAAAAATTAACTTACAAAAATAAGATTTAGTGCAAGTATAGAAAGTCAGCTTATTTTAAATATTTAAACTAAGTATAATACATGCGATACTTTGGAGGACGCATATGGAGTTCAGCTTTTGATTGTGTATTGGTTCCCAAGCAGAACTTAATGCCAAATCAAGCCTTTGTTTCAAATCTTTTCTTAATTATGATAATTCTTTGAACAATTTTACATTTACTTCAAATGATTCTTTTTAAGGGTGGCGCAGTGGGTAGCGCTGCTGCCTCGCAGTTTAGGAGGCTTGGGTTCGCTTCCTGGGTCCTCCCTGCGTGGAGTTTGCATGTTCTCCCCGTGTCTGCGTGTTTTTTCTCCGGGTCCAAAGACATGCAGGTTAGGTGCATTGGCGATTCTACATTGTCCCTAGTGTGTGCTTGGTGTGTGTATGTGTGTGCCCTGTGGTGGGCTGGCACCCTGCCAGGGGTTTGTTTCCTGCCTTGCACCCTGTGTGGGCTGGGATTGGCTCCAGCAGACCCCCATGACCCTGTAGTTAGGATATAGCGGGTTGGATAATGGATGGATGGATGATTCTTTGTATAAATAAAACTAATGTGTATATCTGTAGGTAAGGACAACAAGTTATCCTAATTTGAACTGGTACTTTCACTCTTTAAATGCTAGTTAACAAGTTTTACAGAACAAGGAAAAAAGTCTATTATAACCCAAATTTCAATAAATCAAATAGAATCCTATCCTGTACTCTATTAAAACAATGTGGAGTTTTGATATACTTAATTTACTGCAAAACAGAAAGCTACACAGGAAGCTATTTAAATTAAATCTGCATAGTGAAATCAGAAACGCTACAACTAGAACTTAAACAAATTGCATAAAATACAGCAATATTTAAAGGAATATTTCACGCAAAGCTATTTTTTAAAATGTTAATTACTGCATGTAGATGGTAGGGATGGCCAAAAAAATTGCAATGTCATGTTTTCAAGATAAATAAGAAACTTTCTAATAAAATGGATGTCTCTGATGACAAATGCTGGACCACAGAAATTCCATGAAAAGAATCTGAGATTACCAGTATTCTATAACCTACACATCAAGTCATCCAGTCATATACCAACAATGAGCAAAATACATGTATTTTATTTAACTATATTTGAGCTAAAACTACCATAAACAAAACAAAAGAAGACCATTTATTCTGTATAATGTATAAAGCATGTTTATACACAAAAAGAGGGCGAAAAACATTGGGATTTTTAGTAAAAAAAACAAAAACAAAAAACATGACGGGGGAACAAGCATACATTTATGGCAACTCTGACCCATGTGTACACAACATTTCAAAGAAAGAGGGAAACATATACTATACACTTAATCATGCAGCAAAATGCAGATAAACCAGCTAAATAATTCACATCACTGAGCCATTATTATATGTTTTTATGTGACTTACTATACCTCAAAAACGATGAATATGATGTACACAGTGTTTTAGTTCTCTTTTACCAGAGTGAATGCGAATTTACAAATAAGTTTTTTTTTTGGTTTTGCGTAAATTTATTTCAGCTACTTGTTGTCACTTCTTAAGGAACTGGCCGACATGTCAACATTCTATTATGCCTGCTGTGCTGGAAGCCATTAACCAACTGGCAAGGCACTATATCCAGTATTCATATGGTGTGGGTGTACATACATAAAACAACACGTTTTTGCCAAAATAAAAAGGCATTTTGCAGTTGCATCCCGTTCACCCAACATAATCAGCGCAATTGACTGCACTCATATTGATATACAGTAAGAGCACACAGTGAGAACAAAGCCTCTTGTGATAACCATAAGTAATTACATTCCATTAATGCACAAGTTATCTGTGATGCCATGATGTGGCTGGCAAAAATCATGTCTCAGAGCCTGGATCAACCCATGATTCACTTATTTTTGGGCAAAGTAGCTTTGGGAGACATAATGGTACTGTACATGGCGAATGGCTTGATGTTAATGAAACTGGATGAACTCTCAGTGGTTTATATGTCTTACTATTCATTGTAACAACAATCATGCCATTACATGCACCAGGTGTTAAAGGCTACACGCTCAGATGCTGGTGCCTAACAACTTTCCCGGACCCCCCAGAGCACAGAGGAGAAGCACTATAATGTTGTGTATGATCTTATGATCTAAGTTGTAGAATGCAGCCAGATACTCTTGAATGTAGGTGATGGGGTCACGATGTGTCAGCAGGAAGTTGCTCTATCAGCCACTGAAGTTCTGCAGCATTATGATTGCATATATAAGTGGTTGGTTAGTATGCTCTATATGTGGGTGTTTCAGGGCGGCGATCAAGATGTGTTCACATACGCATATTTACAAGATGAGTATGATTTACTGTATAAAAACTAAATTGCATAGAAATGTGTGTATGCCAGGTTTTATAAATCAGATTTTTTTTTGGCATGCACATTTTTCTGTTTTTTTTGGTATGTGCATATTTTCATGCTTGAATCCACAAAACGTTTCATTAATGAGGCCCAAGGTAAAATTGTTTGCTTGAAGCAAATTCAACAAGGCCTCTCACAGAGCTGGTTCTTAATATGGATGTGTGTGTATATTGTGTCTATTTGTAAAAAAATGTCTTCTAAGCAAAACCACGTTTTTTGGTCATCTCTCCTAAACGTTTGCTGAAACTTTGTTTGCAGATGAGACACAGTGGAGTGGTTTAGTTCATAGTGTCCAGCAATGCTTGTACATGACATGCCTGCCTACAGCAAATCAATGGCCTTCTTCATGGCTTCTGCTGAACAGGAGATTTTATGGAATGCACTTTAAACTGACTAGGTGTAGCTTCTATTTTGCTTTACCTTAAACTTTGAATTAATGCTTGCTTAAAGATATACCCAGACCATGATGGATAAAACTGCACATAATAAAATGTTGCATGTTTGATAAGCAGCAGTGACTCCTTGCAAAATCTGCATTTCTGGTCTGAGTGTCTAAAATAAATTAAAAATACATTGTGAAACTAGATTTTTCCATAAAATTTTGCAACTATTTTCAATTAGTATTGTAATGAATTTATTTTGCTTTGACAATTTACATAAAGGGACCATGCAATGTAATTCAAACCTGCTGTGCCTGGTTAGGTTAGGACATCATCCTACAGTAAATCCACACTGTTACACTATATGTGCGTTTTTCCCAAATATAAATATTAAAAGTGCTGTAACATGTTTATAAATACATATGGTCAGTCCTTCACCCCAACACCTTCCAAACCATGTCAATTAAAGTAGCCAATCCTCTTACTATTAGATTCACAGACTTCCTTGAATGCCTGAGATCAGATCCTA
The DNA here is from genome assembly GCF_016835505.1 of Polypterus senegalus. NCBI lineage: Eukaryota > Metazoa > Chordata > Cladistia > Polypteriformes > Polypteridae > Polypterus > Polypterus senegalus. The sequence goes on along the minus strand of NC_053168.1, from coordinate 51,230,769 downwards.
CCAATTGAAGCAACCAGTGTAATGAAGCAACACACACATTTATCTTTCTGGTGTTACAATGCTTTAAATATAGTCCATTTTCCATAACAAATGGTACCCTAATACTAGGCATGGTACGACTTTTTATACAAAGCAACTCCAAAAAATCTAATCAAAAGTATGTTTTTTTTATAACTAGCACTTGCCTGACTTCCATACATAACCCTGAAATTTGCCATACCACATTTTGTTGCAAAATCTAATTATGGGTATACTGATAATCCCTTCTTGCTCCTTGTTAACACTGTCCTTGTCACTTACTAGCAAGGAGTTTTGTCAACCCCTTACATTTTTCAGGATACCCCATTATTCCTTGTTGGTCCTCATTACTCAATACTTTTTTAAAAACTGTGGGCAAGTTAAAATTTATATAAATAAAGCATACTATGTATTTAAGTAATATGCAGTTATTATTGCACACTCATGATTTCTCAAGTTGTATGGACCTTACTCAAACTTGTTTGCTCTTTTCTACTTTGTTGAAAATGTTACAGTTTGCACTCCTGATTTTTCTACCGATAACAGTATGTGACTACTATTATCACTGTTCATTCTTAAAGCAATAAATCACTAGTGCAGAGCATATGAATTTAAAATGACATTAAAAAAATACCACTAACCATCAGATCCCATTGTTGACTTTAATCTAACTCTAGAGACTAAATGAGCAACAATGAAAAAATGTAAGACACACCAGTCTGTTAGTATATCCACTCATTTACTGGTGTCACATACCTGTTTAATTCTAAAGATGGTACTGGGCAGCCGTGATATAAAAGAAAAAGTTGTATTTGTACTGTATAATTCTATTACTTGCTGCATTTTACTATCAAAAACAATATTTAAAATTCAATCATCAAAAAGATATTCAGTTTTCATTCACTTTCTTACATCTTATATTAAGAACATGTGTTAAAAAGCCTGTGCCTTCAGAAAAACATTAGGAAAGCATTAAAAACTGTAAGAATATATACAGCAATATAACTAAATAATTAAGATATAGCACAATTTAATATAATGATAAAAAGAAATGACAAAATCTAAATAACTCTGCAAGAGAGGAAAAATTACCATTATCACAATGGGTCAATTCAAAGCAGAAAAAAATTATCTGGAGCACCTTAGACAGTCTCATTATTTTGGTTTTCATTGTTGAAAAAATATAATTCTATAATTACCTTTCTCATTGAGGAGGACTCTGAGGGATTAGGAGAAGGTGCTGGTGGAAAGTGCGGAGAAAAATGATTGCTCTTGTCAACAGGAAACATTGAAATTTCATTCTGACGGTAGAGTCTGTGGTGCCGCAGTTTCGAAACCCATTCATCGAAGAGCTCCTGGGATTTTACCTAAATATAGCCCACAGTGGCAAAGGTAAATTGGTACTGCAAATGCTGGTACTACTGCATGTCACTGGACAATTTCTCTTTATTTAAAAGAATTATTGTTAATCTGAAAGTAGTATAGATGGATTTTTTTAACAAATCAAAAGCATGCAATGCATGACCAGTTTTCTTAAATGACTGTTCCTGTTTTTTATCTAGTTATGTCTGATTTAATTTAACTACTCTTAATTAAAATTATTTACATTATAATAACAATAAGGCTTCAAGGAAACTGCAGATACAGTACTAAATGAAATGCCTCTGATAAGTGAAATGGAATGGAAAAAAGACAAAGAGTAAAGGAATAAACACTCCTGGCCTTAATTTGGCTAGACATTAGTGTGTTCCTACAAGCTAAAGGAACTAAATTCTTTGACAATCTCCTTTAGGCATGTTATACAACATACGTCTCCTTTTGAACACCACTTACCTTCAGGTGGTATAAATGGTCTTCTGTATCCAGATCTATGCATTTTGCTTTCTTCTTTACAGCCATTACAGATAAACCAACATCAATGCAGCCATGTAACTTGCCCTTTTCAATCTAAAAGAAGAAATACTGCTAATTAAAACAAATCTTCATTACTTCCAGAAAGATATAAGAAGTGTGTACCAAATGTATATTTTTCCTCATTTTATACTATCTGATTTAATTAGAGAAGTAAAATGCTAATAATTTTTGTGTTGTGTGAAATATGTCTTTACAAATTGGCAATGAAATCATTACTGTTAAATTTAGTAATGCTTTTAAGTAAAGAATTCTGTGGAAAGGTTAATATATATATATATATATGGTTTAAGCACCAACAAACATTTATTGACCATTTCTATTCATAAGTGCACACACACAACCCAGTGCTCCCACACCAATCACCCTTAGTCCAGGCCTTCCTCAATAATGCCTCTTTTCCTGAATGCCTCAACTCCTCTCCTCCAGGCATTGTCCTGTTCCACCCAACTCCCACTCCTCCAGGCTTCTGGTCGCCCCCTGGTGGTGACCACGGGCCCCTATAGGGTTGAGCTTCCATGCTCCTTTCCCGTGGTCCTGACAGCCACCCCCTTTAGGCCCAGAGAAGACGTAGTCCCTCATTCGGTCCTTCCGGCCATCCCAGCTAGGTATCGCCTCCAGCCGCTCGCCACAGTATATATATATATATATATATATATATATATATAGGCCCCGCCGGGCTGGAGCCCGCCGGACGCCTTCAGGAGGACGTGAGGAGGGCTTGTGCCTCCTCCAGACCGCGAGGGGGCCCGTCCTGGTTCTGTTGGGGCCACGGGTTGAGGGCATGGAAGCCCTTCCCTGTAGGGACCCGTGGCCACCGCCAGGCGGCGCCCCGATGCCGGTTTATCCCAGGCCGTTGCCGCTCGGGGCACGAGCCCGCCGGACGCTTGAGGACCGGAGGAGGCGAGTGCCTCCTCCAGACAGAGTGGGGCGTCCGTCCTGGTTAGGCACGGGCCCTCAGGTACAGGGCTTTGAAGCCCAGCCCTGTAGGGACCCGTGGCCACCGCCAGGCGGCGCCCGTGCCTGATTATCCGGGAACCGACACTTCCGCCACACCAGGAAGTGCCGGGGAAGACATTGTGTGGCGCCGGAGAGCTGCCACGAAGGCAGCCGACACTTCCGCCACGCTGGGCGTGGCAAGGACGGCGGAAGCACCTGGGGCTCATCCGGGGCATTATTTAAGGGGCACGCCTCCCTCCAGTCATGGGTGGAAGTCGGGAGGAAGCAGACGGAACTGGAGAGAGAGGACGGAGGCGCCAGGAAGGCACAAAGACTGTGGGCCTGGACTTGGGGAGATCGGTCGAGAAGGCACTGGGGTGCACGTGAGCACAATTACTGTAAATAATACTGTAAATAAATGGTGTGTGGTGACAATATGATGTCCGCCTGTCTGTGCCGGGGCAGCGCTCACAGTGGCGTAGTCGGCAGGATGCTCCGCCTGGGACAAGGCGGGACCTGGAGTTCAACAAATCAATTTCTGTGAACGGCCCGCGCGGCAGCGGACCTCACACACTGGCGCGGAGCGCCCGCACAACCTGAGCTGGCGTTCGCTCAGAAACCGCCCGACAGCGGAATGGCTTTCCCAGTGCGGAGGAGAACCAGACATCGCGGGCGCGCAGCGGGCTCCAGTCGCGCTGTCGGAGACAGACAGCCAGGCCGACGTGGCAGCACAGAAGGCACACCGAGGCGGGGCCTCGCATGACGGGATCCGGGAGGTAAGTGCCCTGCCCTGCATTCATCGGCCCTCGGGTCGGTCTTACCTTCATTTCTACAGGAGGGACGAACCGGATCCGCGTCTGTGGCAGGAGCACGCCCAAGGCCACGGGCTGTCGGCAGCGCGCGGCGGGCGGCAGCAAGGAAGGCTGCGGAAACGGAGCCGCTGCGGCTCGAAGAATCGCCGCAAACACAACGCGGCGAAGAGGCACGTCTCCGCACTCGGAGCAGGGGAGGCAAGATGGCCGCGGGCCGGATGTCCCGCCCGCTGACAGGCACGGGGTTGGCTGGTGTGTCTGGTGTGCCCGCCGAGGATTGGATGGAGGCGGGACCTAGGAACGCCAATCTCGTGCCAAACCGAGACCCGATTGGGCCAGAGGGAGTGGCCCAGAGGAGGCAGGCGTCGCGTGGAGCTGATGGACAGGTAAGCCCACCGACGTCTGTCTCTCTCCACCAGCGGCTCGGCGTGCGTCGGAGGAGTCCCTTCGCCCGCCAAGCCGTCTTTAGAGGAGCTCCTACGTGTTCTCGCCGCCAGTGTGAGCAGCTGACGGGAAAGGCGGTCGCGTCGGGAAAGACACCGAGTGAGACGGAGGATCGGGGCGGCGCTGGAACCGGAGGCAGGCAGAACACGGCGGGAGTGGTAAGTGTTGCCGCTCCCGAGAGCAAGCGGGAGGTTTGCCAACATGGCTGTGACCGTTTACGGACGATCAGCTCAAGTAAGCAACCTCCCGACAGCAGACGCGGTGCAGACAGCTAGCGAGGCGAGGAGCTCGAAAGTATGCAGAGGCGGGTAGGATCGGGCTGCTGAGTGCCCTGGGTCCCAGCCCGCGCCCAAGCCTGCAACTGTCTCCTGTCGCTCTGCCTGGACGCAGCGGGGCTGGATTTGAGCTTTGCTGTGCTCAGACCCAGACCGCCAGTGCGTCCAAGAAAGAAGGAGGAACCGGCGGGTGAATGCCGGTTCCTCCGATAGAGAGGGCGCGGCGCTGGGTGCAGCGTCCGAGAAGGGCCGTCCTCTGTGTGGGCAGAGGAGATCCCCTGGGCGGCTAGGGCGAGCGCCGCGAGCGGTGCCGTGGACGAGAGGACGGGCATGGAACCTGCGCGGAGGACTTCAGCAGGCAAGTTGGGGCTGTCGGAGGGGGCAGGAGCACGGTCGATACGGAGACCGACGGGCGCTGGATGAGTGTCCTCGCTGTGCTTCTGGCCCTCTTTTCTTTATTTTACAGGCCGAAGCCCGACGAGCGCTGAGGCCGACGCCGCGGGACCTGCCCGCCTGGAACGGGGCGCTCAGCGGAGTGCTCCACGCCGGGAGGACTACGTGACCCGCTGGGGAACAGCGGGCGAGAGCGGCGCAGACCACAGGGGACGCTTTGCGCGGCGAGGGTGCGAAGACAGATGTCCCAGGGTGCCGTGTTGGACCCTGGGGACATAGTAGGACCCTCGCTGGGGACGTGCTGCCCTTCGGGTTGTGTCGTTGGACCCGTGTCCTCGCTTAGCGGTGGGGCACTGTGGCCCCGGCCGGGCTGGAGCCCGCCGGGACGCCTAGGAGGACGCGGAGGAGGGCTTGTGCCTCCTCCAGACCGCAGGCGTCCGTCCTGGTTCTGTTGGGGCCACGGGTTGAGGGCATGGAAGCCCTTCCTGTAGGGACCCGTGGCCACCGCCAGGCGGCGCCCGATGCCGGTTTATCCCCGCGGTTGCCGGTCGGGGCAGGAGCCCGGCGGGACGCTTGAGGACCGGAGGAGGCGAGTGCCTCCTCCAGACAGAGTGGGGCGTCCGTCCTGGTTAGGCACGGGCCTCAGGTACAGGGCTTTGAAGCCCAGCCCTGTAGGGACCCGTGGCCACCGCCAGGCGGCGCCCCGGTGCCTGATTATCCCGGGAACCCGACACTTCCGCCACACCAGGAAGTGCCGGGGAAGACATTGTGTGGCGCCGGAGAGCTGCCACGAAGGCAGCCGACACTTCCGCCACGCTGGGGCGTGGCTAAGGACGGCGGAAGCACCTGGGGCTCATCCGGGGCATTATTTAGGCCGCCTCCTCCAGTCATGGGTGGAAGTCGGGAGGAAGCAGACGGAACTGGAGAGAGAGGACGGAGGCGGCCAGGAAGGCACAAAGACTGTGGGCCTGGACTTGGGAGATCGGTGCAGAAGGCACTGGGGGTGCACGTGAGCACAATTACTGTAAATAATACTGTAAATAAATGGTGTGTGGTGACAATATGATGTCCGTCTGTCTGTGCCGGGGCCAGCGTTCACAATATATATAGTATATTTTAATGTCTAACACATTTTCTTTTTTTTTTTAATTTTATTAATTTTATTGAAATCATTCCATACAGATAGATCAATTATTGCAAAAAATAGGACTAAAAACAAATCAACCCCCACCCCTGAGAAAGAGAGCATGGCCAACAGAGTAAAACTTAAACTTGTAAAAATACATACATTGATGAGTTTAATAGGCAGATGAAGAGAACGAGAAAAAAACAAGAAAGAAATGGGAAGAGAATCTGCTTCCTCAGTGCTTTAAGAGCTTATTCTAAAATATTATTGATTAGATCCTGCCAGGTTTGGAAAAAGTTCTGCACAGATCCTCTAACTGAGAATTTGACTTTTTCCAATTTCAAATAGTATAAAACATCAGCTACCCACTGACTTAAAAGAGGAGAGTTAGGATTCTTCCAGTTTAGCAAAATGAGTCTGCGTGCCAATAATACAGTTAAGGCAATCACAGTTTGTTTGTCCTTCTCCGCTTTAAGCCCATCTGGAAGAATGCCAAACACAGCTGTTAGAAGGGATTGTGACACCAAGGCTGTCTGAAAGGCACTTAAAAATTTTTGTCAAGAATGATGTCAATTTGGTGCAGGCCCAAAACATGTGACCCAGTGAGGCTGGGACTTGATTGCAGCATTCTCACAGGTTGGATCTTGCCCTGGAAACATTTTGGACAGTTTTAAGCGAGACAGATGTGCTCGATATATAATTTTGAGTTGAGTAATTGTATGCTTTGCGCATATGGAGCTCGAGTGAATTCTCTGCATTGCTACCTTCCACTTCTTTTCTGATATGTTAAGTGATAGATCTTTTTCCCATTGTCCTCTTGGATTTTTGAAAGGGAGGGACTGTAAAATAATTTATATATTGATGAAATGCTGCCTGAGCCCTCAAAGCTGAGCAATATTTTTTCCAGCATAGAGGAAGGTGCAAGATGAGGGAAATCGGGCAGGTTATGTTTAACAATGTTTCTAATTTGAAGATAGTGAAAGAAATGTGTTTGCTAGAAAGTTAAATTTGAAATGTAATTGTTTATAGGATGCAAAGATGTTGTCTATATAAAGATCTCTAAGCAATTTAATCCCAAATGTTTTCCAGATATTAAAAACTGCATATGTTTGCGAGGGTTGAAAAAGGTTGTTCACATGCAGAGGTGCCACAGATAAAAGATTCTCCATCTTAAAATTCTTTCTATATTGGTTCCATATTCTGAGTGAGTGAAGCACATTTGGATTATTAGTATATTGGCGATAACTGGCATTTATTGGGGCACAAAGCAGTGAATATAAAGAAGTACTGCAGGGTTTCATTTCTATCGCTGACCAAGCCTGTGTATGTTCATCTATTTGTGTCCAGGTTTTTATAGTTTGTATGTTTGCTGCCCAGTAATAATACTGAAAGTTAGGTAGAGCCATGCCACCTTCTGCCTTAGGTCTTTGTAGGGTCGCTCTTTGGATACGTGGATGTTTTGAGTTCCAAATAAATGAGGTTATGGTTGAATCTATTTGCTTAAAAAATGATTTATTTCTAACATATTTTTCTTTGATATTCTTATTGGGTCTAGTTAATCCCAAGGTAAACAAAATTAGGTAAAAACCTGGTAATGGGCATCCTAGTTCAAGATGTAGTAAGTACACACATCAGTACTAGCAACTGAGTACAGGCAGTCCCCGGATTACGTACGAGATAGGGACTGTAGGTTTGTACTTAAGTTGAATTTGCATGTAAGTCAGAACAGGTACATAAATTTAATAAATGCTATTGTTGACCAACTGTAACCAAGTGCTCTGCCAATGAATGATGGAGTTTCACCTCTCTCTGACCTTTTTATTATTTCTACTTTATTTTCAATGGTGATGGACTTTCTCTTCTTTACTGTATCACTAGCACTTGCATCAGATTTGTGTTTCACAGACATTGTTGAAGGGTGAAGACAAAAGATTAAGATGAGATCTTCTACACAGCACTGTACACACTATCACAGCAGGATAAAACAAGAGACAACTTCCTGCTATGTACGTAACAGTACAAGCAGGCTTGTTATTGAGAATGAACGGGGGCATTGACGGGCGGTTCATCACCAGCCCACCTCAAAGTCACCTCCACTACAGTATGATGCCTGCAGCGTCCGCCCACTGAGAACGAACATGGTGTGGCCAAAGGTGGGTAGTGAATCGTCCCCATTCAATAGGCAGCCAGCCGATGCACACTACAATGCTACCTCCCTCCGCCCCGTTCACCCTCAACGGCCTCCGTTCAGCCATAAACAGGTCACCGCTTGCAGTATTACCAGCCTCCCACAGAGAATGAAAAGGGCAGCCTTGTGTGGTGGGCGGGCAGTGAAACCGCTTGCCACCGGGAGCCGCCCGAGGGACACTACACTGCGCGAGCAGCGAAATCACCCCCCTCCAGCCTCTGCCCAGCCACCGCTTGCAGCATTACCAGCCGCCCACCGAGAACTAACAGGGCAGCCATGTGTGGTGGGCGGGCAGTGAAGCCACTTGCCGCCGGGAGCCACCTGAGGGACACTACACTGCGCGGGCAGCGAAATCGCCCCCCTCCAGCCTCCGTCCAGCCACTGCTTACAGCGTCCCCAGGCCAAAGATGACGGAGTGGCGGTTACTGAAGCGCATGCGTCGCAGCTGCAGCCCTGTTCGTAAGTCGCAGGTCGAATGTCCGTAACCTGGGGACTACCTGTATTAGAGGAAATTATGTGAGCTCTGATACTTCAGTAAAATTTTCAGTGTAGGTAGTATCTGTAGGAAATTCTGGGTGATGACTGAGATAAAGGGGATAACACCAACAAAGGCTCAATAATACTTGGATGAAAGAAGTGTCAGACACTAAGAAAACAAGTCTTACAAAGCTAATAAATCACTAAATGTTGTACAAAATGCCATCAGTGCTAAGCTTAAATAATGGCTGTTAAAGTGGTTGTTACTGAATGTTTTAATGTTCCAGATAGAATATATCAGGAGAAATGTATTTATTTATGACTTTCTTTAAACAAAAAAGTATGTTTCTCATTGTACAATAATTATACATACAATATGCCCAATACAATAGAATTTGTAAAAAAAATTAATTACATGAACAAACCTAGTCAGTCCATGCAAAAAAATAAATAAACACTTAACATGGTGAAGCATTATATGCAGTCCAGTTCAAAATATACCAATTTGTTAAGCTATACTAAAAAGCTATACTAAAGGACAAATAAGCATTTTGGGTAACAAACAGAAAATTACCTATACCGTATTATTCATCGCATGAAAATGTAACTAGTTTGGCTATACAAGATATATATCAACTTGACTGCATTGAATTAAAAACAATAAATGTACCTCCAATTTACAATTTAAGTACTTTTATCTGATATATTAAAAAAAAACTGTAGTGTAACTGATATGATTAAAAAGTAAAACAACAATATGTATATTAAATAAGATAAATACAAACTATACATACATTGGGTGGTATGATGGTGAAGAAGTAGCACTGCTGCCTCACAGAAAGGTGACTAGGGTTCAAGTCCCAGATTCTCCTTGCATTGGTTTTGCATGTTCTTCCCATGCCTGGATGGGTTTTCTCCATGTGCCATGTTTCTCTCCCACAGTCCAAAGACATGCAGGTTAGGTGTATTGGTGATGCTAAACTTGCCCCTCACATGAATGTGTGTGTGTGTGTTTTCGTTGTAATGGGATGAGGCCTGGTCCAGGGATTGTTCTTGCTTTGCGCCCAATGCTTACTAGGGTAAGTGCCAGCTTTCTCTCAACTTTGCTCTGGATAGGAAGGATTAGAAAATGCTTGGATGGGATTCATATATACTATATATACTGTAGCAGTACAGTGTTGTACCGTGTTAGACATAGATTGATACATGAAAAAGTAGGGTGAAATGACACCTTTTATTGGCTAACTAAATCGATTACAAATGCAAGCTTTCGAGGCAGCTAGGTTACACCTTGCCTGAAGAAGGGGCCTTAGCTGCCTCATAAGCTTGCATTTGTAATCAATTTAGTTAGCCAATGAAAGGTGTCATTTCACCCTACTTTCTCCTATATATACTGTAGATGGACAAATAAATAGATTGTTGGTTCTTTATTTGTCACAAAAGGAAAATTTAGCTTTTTACAGAAGCTCAAGAAATATATCCTGTAAATGCCAAAAGTGACTCTACTCTGTTGGGCCCTTGAACAAGACCCTTAACCTGCAATTGCTCCATCCTGGGTATGACGTTAATCTGCATCCAGCCCTGCATGTAGGCCCTCCAATCTGCACGGAAAAACCTGGGGGATGGTGACAAAACTGGCACTCCAGCCGCCATAAAAAACCTCACACTGGTTCCATTCCATTTGAACCAGTGTGGTGCTGAGGTGTCACACGTTGCATGGCTGCACTTGGGTCCTAACCTGGGATCCTGAGTTGGTTTGTCATGTGGTGGGTGCGGCAATGCGCTGTATCAGCATATACTCCTAACCTCTCTCTCTCTCAATAAATATTATAAAAAAAAAACCACACTCAAATATACACAGGAATTTAAAAAAAACCTTCAAACATGGCTAAAAGATAAGAAAACATGTTGCTGTGGGATAATAGGTATAAAATAGCCCCAGTAGCCTTTCTTGACACATTTCTGTCGAATAATCTGTTGGATAAAAGTATTCAATAATAGTGTATTATATTTACAGTATAAAGGAAATGGAGAGTTTTTCCTTTTTTACTTATAATGTATTTTTTGCAAAGCTGTAAAAGAATCCTCCATTCATCCATTTTTGAAAAATACAGTATTTATTTATTTCTAGTAATGGGGATGTGGAGACTATACTGAAAATATTTATAGTAAGCATTCTTGGACACAGACAGCACTAGTTTTTTAAAGTGAAACTTATGCACATACCCATGTCATGTACAACATGCCAGTTTAAAATCACTATATTACTGGGATGAGGGATGAAAACCAGAGCACCTGTTGGAAAATCCACAAACAGTGGCTGCATTAGAATTGAAACCAGAAGTTTCAAGGTTGCAGGAATATGATGTTTTTTTTTGTTCTTTATTTGGCCTTATACAATTTCTTGTATTACAAATGTGTTCGTTTTTGTACTAGAGCACAGGGTCAGCAATTGTACAGCGCTCCTAGAGCACTTGCAGGTTAAGGGCCTTGCTCTAGGGCCCAGCAGAGTAGGAACTCTTTTTGGCAGTAACAGGGATTTGAACCAGCAACCTTCCGGATACCAGCGCGGCTCCTTTGCCTCAGAGCCACTAATTCAAGTCCATTTTTTTATATAGCACAATTAATACTGACAAGCACACTACACATGTTTAAAAATATATTATAGTTAAAATAAAGCACAAAGTAACATTTAAGAAAGCATCATGCAATATGTGCATGAAAAAAGTGCTACACAGCCATGTATTTTGTAGACATTAAATTAAATGAAGGCTGCAGAATTGGATAATTAAAGTAAAGCAAAATATACAGTATTTATATCAGGACAGCTGGAAAATGATCCAAAAGGTAAAGTGATCTGTTAAGGGCCTCAAGTCATAAAGCTTCAGATTCAAATCCCAATGCTATCACTGAGCCACTTAATGGCCTTAAACATGTTAGGTTAACCACACTGCCTTTGACAAACAGTAAACTTTTTTCAAATACACTAAAGTGGTAATTGATGTATTTTCATATAATCCCATATTAAAATGTCTATGAAAGTAAAGGTAAACTATAAAGATTCATAAACAAGTTAGAAAAAATTTATGAAGAAATCAAAATATTTTCTACCGGAGTTCTTGTTTATATTTTATAATACACTAGGTGTGTTACTCGGCTTCACCTGTGAAATTTCATTAGACAATGGGCCTTAGTTCATCAGTCGACCGGATGTATCAGAAGTGCTATATAACTAAGTGCTTTTACTGTCTATATACAATATTTGTATTTTTTGTAATATTTTTGCCAGGCGAAGTGAAGTGAAGTGGGTAAGGCTTTGGAACTAGGATGTCAAATCCTGAGGTTGTAGTTTAAAATCCATCTGCTGACACTGTGTGATCATGACCAAATCATTTCATCTGCTTGTGCTCCTTTTAGTAACACAAAAGAAAGGTAACCAATTGTATCTCAAATACAGTAAACTGCCAAAAATAAATGCACCAGCCAAATAAGTGATAATGCTATTAGGTCACTGGAGCTGGTTAATCTTCAACATACTATATATATATATATATATATATATATATATATATATATATATATATATATATATATATATATATATATATACAATTGTCCATGAGTGCAACATTCCTCCATTAGATCAATTTTTGCTTTTCCTAGTGACTTGGCTTTTGTGGAAGGTCATTAAAAAATACAGTTATACCAGTACTATGGTTTGCAGGCTTCCTAAACAACGACTGGGAGTCCCCCATTAAAGCCTGCAGATACAAATCTATATTGTCACATTTGGACTTCTGAGTTGCACAAAAAGACAGGCAGTAGAGAACTGGTAAAATATACTTTTATTCTAGCACTTGAATAAAACACTATTGTATCTTTATTCAGTATTGGAGGTTTATTCAAACACGAGGCAAACTTGACAACTTCTTAGTTTTTTTTTGCTCTGTTGGCGGCTTCTTCAGATTAAGAACTCAAAGAAGTCTTTCTCAGAAGCATTTAGTTGAAGGGAGACAGGAGTGTATCTGTAGGTAGCATGCATGGAACAGAAAAGGAAATACTGGGTAAGTGAGCTACTGTACTTTAAAGCCATATACAGTATTACTTATGTGCTATTAAGTGCAGCTCATCCTATAGAATTAAATTTTAAACTGCTTAAAAGTACATTTTCTCGGCGGCAGATCTTGTCCCAAGAGAACAGATGTGCAGGATGATCGGCCAAATATGTAAAGAATTTTTCAAGAGTGGTGGTGGTAGGACAGGTTTAAACCTGTTCCAAGTAAGCAGACGTCCATGTAAATATAAATGATTTCAGAGAGCTGGATGGGAGTCCCCTTTCATTTCCTTTGATATGAATGTATATTACACTGGAGTAGGCCATGGGGGATCTATTAAGTATAAATTTACACTTTCTATCTACCTTGTCTTTTGTCCAAAGATGTCACTTCCACCTCTACTTCTAGTGCAGATTGGGTAGCGATATTCTCTCCCTGACTGCTCACAGCTACAGCAGCTAACACTCACCCTGGAGTTTTAGAGCATGTCTTTCTTGAGCATCATTGAATTTTCTCTTTCTATTTCATACCTAACAGCAGACGCCAAATTAGATTTTTCCTCTCCAGGATTCCACCCCTTTTTCAGTCTTCTGTCCACCCTATCTATTTAGCTTTGTTGTCAATTGCTTCTGCTTTGTCTTTTGTTTACATAAAGTCCATGTAAGTGCAGCACGGTGCGTGTAAGTTAGCATAATATTAATAAACATTGACAAATAAAAAATTTACCAACAAATAAAAACATTTGTCAGCTAATTTAATTTTTTTTCTGACAAATTTCAGCTTTTTAACTAAACAAGAAACCATGTTTCTCTTGATGACTGAGTGAGTCAAGAATTTATCAGTCGCCTTTTTTGCCTTTTGAAAATACAGTGGTACCTCAGTATACGTCCTTAATCCGTTCCAGGTCTTTGGACTTATACCAAACAGGACCTATACCAAACAAATTTTTCCCATAAGAAATAATGGGAAAATGATTAATCCGTTCCCATGAAAAAAAATCCTATTGTTATTCGCATATTATACATTGATGGGGTTGTATAAAATTTAAACACTGCTTAATACTAAAATACATAAATACAAAAGTAATTAGATGAAATAAATGAAAATTTAACCTCACTTTACTTTTTAATAACATCTTTGTTTTTCACAATCGTAGATACCGTCGTTCTCGGCATACGGTATGCAGCAGCCATTTCCCAGATACGCATGCCACCTTTATACTTTTCAACAATCAATTCAGATTAACGTAAAAAAACGCAAAATCACGTTGTGACGATGTGGGTTTGCTGTATGCTCCCATCTGCTGTCCAGGAGCCCTTGAACCCTACACCATCAGTAATGTTACCGATGAGCTTAGCAGTGAGGCACAACAAAGCACAGGATGGTGAAAAAGTGCAAAGTGCTTTTATTAAAACAATCAACAAAACAAGGTGTTCAAATTAAAGTGCAGTGTCCAAAGTTCCAATAAATAAATCCATAAAATCAGAAGTGAAACGTGGAGGTTAAAAACAATAGAAAAAAGTCTTCTTAAAAACAATGAAGTTAAAATACAGCAGGAAGCATTCTTTTAAAAAACACAACAAGAAGCCTGGTGCCTTTTTACCAGGTGGCCCCCCCTGCTTCCCCCCTCTGGGCTTCTCAACATGGGAGTCGTCCTACTTGCAGCTGACCTTCACTCTGCCTACTTCAGCTGTTCAGTTCACCTCTCTGATCCCTGGCTCCGGTAGGCTCCTCCTGACAGCGACTTGGGATCCACAGTGACCTGCTTCCGGTCAATCCCGGTCCATGATTACTCAGCGGGAGTGACCACTACTACTATTCCCCGGGTGTCGACCCAACACCCAGGCTCCCTGTTCAGCTGCAACGCGAGCCTGCCTCTGCGCAAGCGCGCTCTCTCTCTCCTGCTTCCTCCTTTCTCCTGCAACCTCCCGTCCGTTCTTTCTTTTTCCTCCCCTTCTAGCCAACTCGCGCTTCTGTTTATCAAGAGGGCATGGCAGCTGAAATCAGCAGCCCCAGGAACAATCACAAATGCAGATGGTCTGTCACCTGTGCACTTAGGTGAGAAACGCCCAAATTGCAAATCGCCCTAAGAACCGCTTCAGCCACACAACCACTACGCCCCCTCACCAAGCCACGAACGCGGTGATTATTTATTTTAAAACTGGCCTTTGACAGGAGTTGTGGACCCGCTATAGCACACACATGAAAATTCACAGAGAGTTATTGCGCGGGTTGTTCAATGAATGCTAGCAACTGGCGCACTGACGCTCGTGGCCAGTCGTGACTTTGTCTCGAGAGAGGTAAACAAGGGTAGCACGCGAGTCGTATTCCAAACAAAGGTAGTATACCAAGCAAAATTTTTCGTGTCCAAACAGGACGTATACCAAGTTGGATTATTCCAAAGTGGACATATATCGAGGTACCACTGTATTCTGACCCCTTCGTTTTTTCACATTTTAATGTGTTTCAGCTTTAAACTAAAACCATTTAAATTCATTTTTTGCCCTCATCAAGCAAAATCTGATGACTCAGAATGACAAATCCTAAACAGGATATAAGAAAGTTGTGCAAATATATTAAAAACAAAAATATCACATTGACACATGCATTCACACCCTTTACTATAACACTTAAATTCTGGCTCAGCTGCATCCCATTACTATTAATCATCCCTGATGTTTCTTCACCTTATGGTACACTTGTAGTAAATTCAATATACTGGACATAGTCAGGAAATACACACACCTGTTCATAGAGTCCCGGAGTCCCAGAGCTGACAATGTGTATCACAGAAAAAACAAAGCTATGAGGTTTAATGAATTGCATGCATAGTTTAGAGAGAAGACAGTGTTGAAGAATAAATCTGGAAAAGGCTACAAAAAAATCCTTCAGCACTGAAAGTTTACAAGGGAACTGTGGTCTCTATAATTCTTAAATGGAAGTTTGGAACAACCACTCCTTCCACAGCTGGCCGGTTGGCCAAAGTGAGCAATCAGAGCAGAAGGGCTTTGGTAAGAAAGGTGACCAAAAACTGGATGGTCACTCTGGTTGAATTCCAGAGAAACTGTGTGGAGATGGGAGAAACTTCCAGAAGCACAGCCATCACTGCAACACTCCATTAATCTGGACTTTGTGGCAGAGTAGCAAGACAGAAGTCTCTCCACAATAAAAACACTTGAAAGCCTACTTCTGGTTTTCAAAAAGGAACCTAAAGGATTCTCAGACTGTGAGAAACAAGATTTTCTTGTCTGATGAAACCAAGATTGAACTGTCTGGCCTTAATTCCAAGTGTCATATTTGAAGAAAACCTGGCACCACTCATCACATATGTAATATCATTCCGACGGTAAATCAGAATAGTGGCAGCATCATGTCGTGGGGTTGTTTTTCGATGGCAGATACAGGGAGATTAGTTAGGGTCATAGAAAAACTGAATGGATAAAAATACAGAGATATCCTTAATGAAAAATTACTCCAGTGTGCTGTTTAGCTCAGACTCAGATGAGGATCACCTTCCAACAGGCCAATGACCCTAAACACAAAGTAAAGACAACTAAGGAGTGGCTCAGGGACAATCCTTTGAATGTCCTTGAGTGGCCCAGCCAGAGCCCAGACTTGAACTCAAATAAACATCTCAGGAGAGGCTTGAAAATAGCTATTCACCGACAGTCTCCATCCAATTTGACAAAGCTTGAGAGGATCTACAGAGATGAATGGCAGAGAATCCCCAAATCCAGGTGTGTGATGCTTGTTGCATCAGATTCAATAAGACTCCAGGCTGTAATTAGTTAAACAGTTAATATGCTTTATGGCCTGCAGAGGGCGCTCCTGCTGCTCAAACCTGACACAGACAGGTGACGTAGGACACAAGTTCAGTACACACACTTATTTTTCTCTTTTTTTCCTTGTGGGAAATTCCTTCCCTTGTTTCACAAAACCATTTTCTTCCTCCTTCTTTCTCTGTCCACCTCCACCACTCCTGGCAAACTCCGTCCTCTTCCACTCAGAGACTCCTGGAGTAGTGGCCAATGGCTCCTTTCACATGGCACCCAGAAGTGCTCCTGGTGCTTGATGACTTTCTTCTGGCAGCACTTATGGGTATGGCAGAAGTGCAGTAACCATGGACTCAGCAATCATCCAGGTGCCCCATGGCAGTGGTCCTGGGCCCCGGCAGGGCCAAGCTTCCACACTCCAAACCCATTGCCGGGGGGCTGCCCTCTAGTGTTCCAGGGGAGATAATGTCCTAAATAAGCTCTCTTCCCAGGTCCTTCCAGTGGAGAGGCATCTCGGCCAGGCAAGGGCCCCGGCTGACTCCCCCACCCGCCTTAACTCTCAATCCCTCCACAAACACAGTCTCTCGGATCCCAACTCTCCTTTATATAAATCAGTAAAGGAGAGAGGACTAAACACTAAGGAAAAAGAACGGCAAGACCGCGTCAGTTGCGGAGTGAAATGAAGTGAATGAAATGACGTGAATGGGAGGGGAGATGATCACATGACTCCCCCACCCGCCTTAACTCTCCATCCCTCCACAAACACACAAACACAGTCTCTCGGATCCCAACTCTCCTTTATATGTATAGATTTATTCATTTGTTACACAAGCCGAGGGACACTGTTTTTCAGTATAGTCATAAGCTGAATGTCTCTTTCCATATAGACAACTGTAAACGTACTTTTTCCCACACCTGCATATATATATATATATATATACACACTGCGGTGGGCTGGTGCCCTGCCCGAGGTTTGTTTCCTGCCTTGCACCCTGTGCTGGCTGGGATTGGCTCCAGCAGACCCCCGTGACCCTGTAGTTAGGATATAGCGGGTTGGATAATGGATGGATGGATGTATTTGATAAAAGACACCAGCCTGCAAACATATGACTCCTTTTAAGAGTAAGCCCATTTACTTACATCAGCTTCAGATTTGGCGTATTTTAAAATGCCTCTGTCCAAAAAGAAGTATCTCTGAAAAAAAATGAAATAAATATTGATGTTAGATACTAACAAATTCACTATGATGGGAATAATGCCACTGCCTGGGTATGGTTAGTTCTGTAACTGGTCTGGTAAGACAACAGTCATGAATACAAGTATAGCACAGACAGAAATGACACCTGGTAGAAAACAAAGTGCAAACAATCCAAGAGATGCCACAGATGCCTGTCCCTCTACAAAGATAAAGAAAAGTCCATAGATAGTTGGTAGGATGACAGAATACCCTCAAGCTGAAAGACAGGAGAACAACACTGTCCTGTGATGAGAGAGTTGAAGACGTTACATTCATTTCAGATAGACAGAATTTAGTCATCAGTTTTAATAAATTCAACCTATAGTGGCTTGGTGACACACTACTACCTCTTAAATACATAGTCCTGAGTTTAAATTTCATGAATGTTCATTTTCTGCATGGAGTTTGAATATTCTTCTCATATCTAAGTGTGTTTTCTTTTCATAACCCAAAAAATGTGTTTTAGGTTAACTGGCAAATTCAAATTGGCCCCATCTGAATTTGATTGTATTTGTGTGAGTGAATGAGCCAAACAATGGACCAGAACTCCTATCAGGGCTAGGTCAAACCTTCTGCTGGTTGCAGCTGAAACATACTCCAGCCTGTTTTTACTATTTATTGACTATATACGCCAGCCATTTTTTTGCAATTTATTGACTATTTATATTTAAAATCACCATGACATTTGACTATATTATGCAACATATGCACAGAAAAAGGACACAACAATTGATTTAAAAAATCATTCTACATTTATGACTAATCTCTGCCAATGATAGTGGAGTTTTGATGGACAAAGAAAGAGACTGATAGGATGCATATCTTTTTCACAAAATTTATAACTTTAGCTGAAAGGTAATAATAATAATGCATTTTATTTCAAGGCGCCTTTCTAAACACCCAAGAACACCGTACGCATAATACAATCATAAAACCAACAAGAACATTCATGTACACATATACATATACAGCAGCTATATCTATGGAACTGAAAATACAGCTGAAGGTCATGTAGTGTAAGATAATCTAAATAGCTAAGTGTCAAGATGAGAATTGGAAATAGGTAGGGAATCTATATCCCAAATGTTTTGTGATAGTGAGTTCCAGAGTCAAGGAGCACTACGCCTAAATGCTCTGGAACCCATGGTGATCAGGTGTGTGATGACAAGACCAGATGTAGAGGATTAGAGGTATGATGGAGCAAGGTTATGAAGTGCTTTGAAGGTAAGTAGAAGAATTTCAAAATCAATGTGAAATTTTACAGGAGGCCAATGAAGCTGTTTAAGAGATGGGGTAATGTGTTGCATGGAAAAGGCCTGAGTTATAATACGGGGCAGCTGAATTCTGAACAAGCTGGAGTTTATGGAAAAGTTTATGTGAGAGACCAAAGAGAACAGACTTACAATAATCAATGCAGTAAGTGACCAATGTATAAATAAGGATGGCGGTGCTATTCAGTGTGAGGGAGGGTCGCAGGCGTGCAATACTACAGAGATGAAAAAACGAGGACCGTGTAACATTATTGATATGGGATTCAAACGACAGAGTACTATCAAAGATATCCCCCAAACTCTTAACCTAAGGGGTGGGATAGACTGATGTACCATCAATATTAAGCAAAAATTTATTAGATTTTGATAACGCAGACTTGGAGCCAATGAGGAGAACCTCTGTTTTATGGCTATTGAGTTGGAGAAAATTACAAGAAAACCAAGATTTTACCTTAAATAGACAGTCATTCAGGCAGGAAGGAAAAGGGACAAAGTTGGGCTTTGTAGATATTAGGGAATCCATTCCTGGGCTCCCGATTACCATATAAAAGGAGTCTCAGTAATGCCAATGGTGGCTAACGATTCAACAAAACAGTATGTGAAACAGTATCAAAGGCAGCACTCAGAATGAGTAGCACCAGGATTGTTAAAAGCACAGCATCAGCAGCCATCAACAAGCCATTAGTGACTTTTACCAAGGGTGTTTCAGTACTATGGTTTGGACGAAAGCCAGACTGAAACATCTCAAACAGGTACACATCTGTGAGATGAGTATTAACCTGTGCTGTCACTACTTTTTCAAGAATTTTGTAAATGAATGGTAGCTTTGATATAAGATGATAATTATTATGTATTGTAATCTGGCGTAATAATGGATATTATGTGAATGTGAATTAGATACAGTAGCTGTTCAGCATATGGCTGCCATTTTTGTGTTACAGGGGCATGAAGAGCCAGTGACTTGCATAGCAGCCTCATGTGAAAGGCAGGACAGAACTTCAAATAAAAAGCCAGTTTACCACAGGACAAGCTTTTTGTCATACCTGCACTAACTCAAATGGGCCAATTTGTTGCCAAGAGTTAATCTACTGCACACATCTTTTAAAGGTACAAGAAAGCAAAAGATTATGCAACAGTACTGACACTGACCAGAACTGAAAATGGCCAATACTGCTTGAAGCTTTAAGTGAAATGCTACAAAACTGTGGCATTACTTTATTTATCCAATGTGGTTCTTCAAAGCAACTTACAAATCAAAGTGTGTGACAGGTGCTTAGATAAGCAATTGTAAAAGGTAGGCATTTGACTTGGACAAAGCACAGCAAAGCCCTCATATAAAAACAGAATTAGGCACTGGCTGAGGTGAAGTGTGTTGTCCTGTCAGGACAAAGAAGAATGCACTGTCAAAAGTCTATATGCCTTTTTGTTTGTATAGAGAGCATCCAAACATTAAAAGGGAGTAGGGTGCAAGAAAACAACTGACAATCAGGTGGCCTGGAGGGAATCATATAATATTGTCTAGGCCACCAGAATGAAGGATGTGGTTCTGAGCAGTGTTTTTTAGGAACTGTAATATTTTGGTGAAAAATCATTGAGCCAAAGAGCTGCCATGGGGGCTACCTCTTTAATAGAAAAATCAAAAATGCAGGGATGCCTAAAGCTGCACTTAAAAATGTTCTAGCCTTATATTACGTTTGCAAATATATGGCTGCCTCTGAACCCAGAAGTATTTTGAGAAAGGACCAGCTTTCTCACAATAGGAAGAAAAAACACAAGAACCACAGAGAGAGAGAGAGAGAGAAATAAAGAAAGGGAGATAAAGCTTGCCAAAAAAGTGTACTTTTGTAATCATAGCATTCACAATGCAAGATAGATGCTGGCTGGAATAAATTTTGATCCTGATTTTATCTATCATCTTACAGTTCAATCTAGACATGAAAGAAAAAAAAATGGATGGATGGATGGATGGGTGTCCAGTCCAGCGTTGGTCCCTTTACACTGGGATTTTCCATCTCCACTTGACCTTAAAATGTTAAAAAAAGTGGGCTTGGAATACAGGTGGCTGAGTGGATATTTTGCAGCACTGATCACTGAACTGACACATCACTCTTATAATTCTTTCTAATGTTCTACTCCTCTGCAATCCACCTTTCAAGTTCGCCATATGTGAGTATCAGAAAAATAATATCTCCTAGTGTATGCTGTAAATGGAGACACTCTCAACTTGTCATTGATGATAAGACATTTAAGTGCTAAATTGTTGTATTGCTGTACAAGCAAGATTTCCCCTATATTAGGGAAGAACAAATATAAAGAATGTGTTTTAATGATATTGTCTAACTGGTGAATGGCAATAAGAGTGTGGTGCTACAAATTAGATTAGATAGTGGAACACTGAAATCTACTAAATGGATACTGTGGTTACTTGCCAAAATGCTTTAAATACTTAAAACATTTAAGCAGGATTTCCCCTATATTAGGGAAGAACAAATAGAAATAATGTGTTTTAATGATATTGTCTAACTGGTGAAAGGCAATAAGAGTGTGGTGTTACAAATTAGATTAGATAGTGGAACACTGACATCTACTAAATGGATAATGTGGTTACTTGCCAAAATGCTTTAAATACTTAAAACATTTCTTTCCCATCAGAAACATTAGCATTAGAAATGCACTCAACAAGAAAGCTATTGACTTGCTGTAAACAGCTTTTGTAGTCAAATTCAGATTGTGTTTACTCACTGAAAAGAAACACACACTCATGCATTGCCTGCTTTATTGATAAGTAAGACTGTCTAAGAAATAAATTTAGACATTGTTCTACCTAAACAATTATTAAGGGAACCTGACTGCAAATTGTGATCACCTCTTTTTTTCTCTTTACAGATCCCCTGAATATAAATTCACAAATTACTGTATTAAGAAGACTGATACTGCATAATGGAAAAAGTTCACATTAATTTAGAAACAAATTTATGTACTTTCCATATCTGACACTTATGTCACTGAAAGCTGTTTCAACTATTTTAAAGCTAATATAAATACAAGAGAAAAGAAAAGTTTAAACCAAAAAAGCACTTCAAAATGTATTTATTCTAGACTTAATGACTGAATAATCTAGCCAACAAATCTATTTTTTAACATATTCTTTTATATCCATAATCAGGCCACTTTGTAATTTTAGTAGATGCAATACTTCTTTGCTATTATGTTAACAAGTCAAATGTACTTATACAGCCAAGTGCATAAAAATCAATTTTCATTATTTCTTCTATTGCATCGCAAACAAAATCCACTGAATACTGTAACAGCCACTAAGGCAAGTACAGTACACTTTACCTAAGCTGGTCAATAAATCTACAGTGGGATGCAAAAGTTTGGGCAACCTTGTTAATAGTCATTATTTTCCTGTATAAATTGTTGGTTGTTACGATAAAAAATGTCAGTTAAATATATCATATAGGAGACACACACAGTGATATTTGAGAAGTGAAATGAAGTTTATTGGATTTACAGAAAGTGTGCAATAATTGTTCAAACAAAATCAGGCAGGTGCATAAATTTGGGCACCACAAAAAGAAATGAAATAAATATTTAGTAGATCCGCCTTTTGCAGAAATTACAGCCTCTAAATGCTTCCTGTAGGTTCCAATGAGAGTCTGGATTGTGGTTGAAGGTATTTTGGACCATTCCTCTTTACAAAACATCTCTAGTTCATTCAGGTTTGATGGCTTCCGAGCATGGACAGCTCTCTTTAACTCACACCACAGATTTTCAATTATATTCAGGTCTGGGGACTGAGATGGCCATTTCAGAACGTTGTACTTGTTCCTCTGCATAAATGCCTTAGTGGATTTTGAGCAGTGTTTCGGGTCGTTGTCTTGTTGAAAGATCCAGCCCCGGCGCAGCTTCAGCTTTGTCACTGATTCCTGGACATTGGTCTCCAGAATCTGCTGATACTGAGTGGAATCCATGCGTCCCTCAACTTTGACAAGATTCCCAGTCCCTGCACTGGCCACACAGCCCCACAGCATGATGGAACCACCACCATATTTTACTGTAGGTAGCAGGTGTTTTTCTTGGAATGCTGTGTTCTTTTTCCTCCATGCATAACGCCCTTGTTATGCCCAAATAACTCAATTTTAGTTTCATCAGTCCACAGCACCTTATTCCAAAATGAAGCTGGCTTGTCCAAATGTGCTTGAGCATACCTCAAGCGGCTCTGTTTGTGCTGTGGGGGAGAAAAGGCTTCCTCTGCATCACTCTCGCATACAGCATCTCCTTGTGTAAAGTGCGCCAAATGGTTGAACGATGCACAGTGACTCCATCTGCTGCAAGATGATGTTGTAGGTCTTTGGTGCTGGTCTGTGGGTTGACTCTGACTGTTCTCACCATTCGTCGCTTCTGTCTATCCGAAATCTTTCTTGGTCTGCCACTTCGAGCCTTAACTTGAACTGAGCCTGTGGTCTTCCATTTCCTCAATATGTTCCTAACTGTGGAAACAGACAGCTTAAATCTCTGGGACAGCTTTCTGTATCCTTCCCTAAACCATGATGGTGAACAATCTTTGTCTTCAGGTCATTTGAGAGTTGTTTTGTGACCCCATGTTGCTACTCTTCAGAGAAAATTAAAGGAGGAGGGAAACTTACAATTGACCCCCTTAAATACTCTTTCTCATTATAGGATTCACCTGTGTATGTAGGTCAGGGGTCACTGAGCTTACCAAACCAATTTGAGTTCCAATAATTAGTTCTAAAAGTTTTGGAATCAATAAAATGACAACAGTGCCCAAATTTATGCACCTGCCTGATTTTGTTTGAACAATTATTGCACACTTTCTGTAAATCCAATAAACTTCATTTCACTTCTCAAATATCACTGTGTGTGTCTCCTATATGATATATTTAACTGACATTTTTTATCGTAACAACCAACGATTTATACAGGAAAATAATGACTATTAACAAGGTTGCCCAAACTTTTGCATCCCACTGTAATCATATCTTGTCCTTCACTTCCAGTATAAGAGGGTTAACATCCACAATGGATTTCAGAGGGGTTCTGTAAATTGCTAATCACGAAAAATTACCAGGCCATTAGCCTGCCTTGTGCAGTAAAAGTACAGTATTCATTTTCTTGGAATTAATTGGCAGATGACACAGATGATAATATACAGCATACAGAATGTTTAATTCAGGCAGTATGGTCTAGTGATCATGGCATTAGTCTATAAATCATGAAGCTGTCTGTTTCAGTTTCCATCACTTACACAGAAATATGTAAGCAATTGTTTTGCACTATATGTACAGAGCTACATGATTTTGTTCACTATGAAAATCAATAAAAAAATAAAAAAGCACTTGTGTACTCTAGAAAAAAACAACACCTATGCAATTGATGAATTAAACAGAAAATATTTTAAGACATAAAAAAGGTATGATTGCATACGTGAAACATATTCTTTCAAATAGCTTCAAAAAACACAGTTCAACTATAACTTGCTAAATATAATCTGACTACTACTTTGTAAATAACCCTAAAACCCTATAGTATATAGAAAGTACATAAAGAATTAAACCTGATTTTTACTGTATAAACATAGACACACACTTCTAATAGCTGGTATCTATTATAATATTTTCAGAACTTATACTATGCTTAACCACCAGGTCTGAATCAAATGAACATCAAGTCATGCTACACATGAAATTCATTAGTTGAACAAGAAGAAAAAAAAAAGTACTGATTCTCTACAGTCAATTTGAAAGACTTTTTGCCATACATACTACTGTGTTTTCCACTGTCATTTAGAACTGAGAAATATGAGCTTGCCTATTTTAGAAGTAACAATGAATATGAAAATTATGAACTGAATATGAACGCTAAAAGAGGCATTTTTCTCAACTCAGAATTTTTTGAAAATGGAAGCATCCTTTGATGATGTTATCTACATAAGAATACTGCAGTAAATATTTTACTCAAGTTAATTTGTAATTTAAATCAATTTCAGCAGCAGATAATCATATTGTATGCCTCAGAAAAGAATCATAACCCATACATTTCTAGTATTTGTACAAGATTGACATTTTTCAAAAAGTAAAGTGACAAATATCTTAAACAAATGTAATTTATATTGATGAAGAACTGTGTTATAATGTAAGGTAATGACATTTCCATGTAGGTTAATATTTCAATTAATGAAAAAATCTCAAAAGCATTATTCCCCTCACTTTTTGCAGATATTTGACTGTTCAAAACCAACAACTTCTTCAACAATTTTTACTGATTTTTTTTGAGAAAGGTTACCTTTCACCCATAAAACTCTCAACTGTACTTTAGTGAATTCTGTTATTTCCATCTTCTTACCTGTATAATAGTGATTCTTGTGTGAACAAGGAACATAGAATAATAATTTCTGCATTTCTATTCAATTAAAACATGTAAAACTACAGAGAAACATTAATCTTAGCCTTGACAAATTAAAATATTCTGTAAATATGCTACTTGCTTTTCCTGAAGGCTGAAGCTTTATTTACAAACCAGTATTTCTAGAAGTAACATTCTGAAGAAGCACCATACTTAATAATTAACAATTTTACAATAAAACTTAACAATAGGTAATGAGA
Organism: Polypterus senegalus; assembly: GCF_016835505.1. NCBI lineage: Eukaryota > Metazoa > Chordata > Cladistia > Polypteriformes > Polypteridae > Polypterus > Polypterus senegalus. Next base: position 51,205,224 of record NC_053168.1, on the reverse strand, counting down.
CATAGTACCCAGGAGGTATAAAGCATCCTCATGTAAGCTACATACATGCTTCATTACTGATTCACTTTCCTTCTCATTTGTCAACTCATACAACATATCTGAGATTGCTCCAAAAAACAATACCTTATGCCAGCCTTTAAGAGGCCACTTCCTTTTCTTCAACATAAACCCTTCCTGTTTCTGAGGCTCCTGGATATTACTTCCATTGCCTCGAAGGCCTTCCACGATCTCCCAGCTGTCCTGTAAATAATAAAAATTAAACATATGTAGTCACCCATATTATTAAACATACAGTACAGGCCAAAGGTTTGGACACATCTCCTCATTCAATGTGTTTTCTTTATTTTCATGACCATTTACAGCAGTCCATCACTCTCCTTCTTGGTCAAATAGACCTTACACAGCGTGGAGGTGTGTTTGGGGTCATTGTCCTGTTGAAAAATAAATGATCGTCCAACTAACCTGACTTCTGCACAACACAACTGCTGGTCCCAACCCCATTGATAAAGCAAGAAATTCCACTAAATAACCCTGATAAGGCACACCTGTAAAGTGAAAACCATTTCAGGTGACTACCTGTTGAAGCCCATCGAGAGAATGCCAAGAGTGTGCAAAGCAGTAATCAGAGCAAAGGGTGGCTATTTTGAAGAAACTAGAATATAAAACATGTTTTCAGTTATTTCACCTTTTTTGTTAAGTACATAACTCCACATGTGTTCATTCATAGTTTTGATGCCTTCAGTGAGAATCTACCAATGTAAATGGTCATGAAAATAAAGAAAACACATTGAATGAGGAGGTGTGTCCAAACTTTTGGCCTGTACTGTATATAATTCTCAAGAAGAGCTCATAAAAACCACTCTTTATACAGTATCTATTAAACTTGAAAGATTAAACAGTCAATTCTGTAATTCTAGGGTTCCATTACCAGATTAACAGCATTTCTTTTCAAAACGGATTAATCTAATTTAAAGGAAACTGTAGGGAGACAGCCTAGGAAATTTTTAAAAACAATAATAATAATATTTATTATAATAATAAAAGTGCAGGAAAATAAAACATTAAAACACTTAATGCAAAATAGTGTCTACATTAAGCATAAAATTAAATATATATACAGGAAATACAAAGCTCTGAATTATAATAAAATAATAATAATATTACACTTTAATATCCAGGCATATCCAGGAAATTGCTTTAAATGATGTTATTGGCATAAACATGAATAAGTCGGTGCCATAAGTGACTCATTGCTCAAGTTCTCTTGAGGTCTTGTACAAAGTGTAGTGTGAGTTTTCTGGCAAATGAACTAGCGATTATGTTTCTGACTACAACTCTTTTTTATGTTATGGTTGTCTAGATGGACAGGCTAGCTTCATTGGCTTGGACTTATGCTTCATCATCTGACCTGTTTTTTTTTGTCTTTGCGGTCTGTGACTTTTCCGCCACTTTGCTGTACATAGCAATTATCTCAACAAGTTACCCACAGACATGTATATCAATAAAGAAAATTACTATAATCAATCATTTTACCATGCAAGCCTTGGGATATGGGAGTAAACCATAGTAGTTGAAAATGAAGACACAGAAAACACATACAAACTTTATATAAATGTCTATGCTTTGAAAAAGAGTCTCTGGAAGCACAATGCTGAGCTCTTCATCAAAAACTGCATTACTAAAATGTATATCTGTAAATCTGGATGTCTACCACATACTGTGTTTATAAAACTTGACAGTGGACCTTGTCCTTTACCTGCATCTATTTTTTACTCAGTTCTTCAATATTTGAAACTCACAGAACAAAGACATACTAAAACCAAAAAAATGTAATAATAAATCAATTTCCTACATTCAACACATTATAGACTGTATTACTCATAAAATTGCTTTACTTTAAACAAGCAAATCACAATTGTCCCTTTCTGTTACAGCAGACACAGTCATAAGAGTTTCACACTAGTGGCAAAAAGTATTATTTCATAAATTTCACAGAGCTTTCTTTTAACACACACCCAAATTGTTTCCTCAATAAAATACTTAATAATCTAACAGAACAACATTTGTCACTCTGGCAATGGGAAGAATAAGGTTAATACTATTCTTACAAACATGGGCACCAATAAACTTGAGGTACATGCAACACATAGCTTAATGATTGGCATTAAAAAAGTAAATTCAATGTAGACAAAAACAGAAAATTATTAATTTATGACAAGGTATGGCACAACTGTCTATGCAAGGATCACAGCCAAATAGCAGCTGTGAAAGGGGCTTATAACTGCTTGGAAATAAGTATATACTGTATGGACAATAACATCTGGTTTTAAAGGCCAAAAATGATAGACCAGTATATAACATCTGTTACTAATAGTTACATTATAGGTAGACAGTGACTGCACATAACATAACATAACATAACATAACATAACATAACATAACATAACATAACATAACATAACATTGTCCAGGCCACTTAATCCAATTCATGTTCTTTGTGATCACAGCCTATCTTGGCAACCCTGGTCAAGAGAAAGGAAACATCTTTGGAAGGGGCACCAGTCAATCACAGAGTTATATTCTAATGTTTTATCTGCATAATGTATGAATATGCATCAAGAAATGTTCCATTTCCATTTCATTGTGTCTCAGATATAGAATGAAATGTAAACTATACTATTACATATCATTGATACTATTTTGGTAAAAAAAAACAATTCTATAGTGCATATGATATACTGGTGCATCTTCTCTATACATACTATATTTTTTCATTACATAGTCACACATCAAATAATTTCAAAGATGTCACAACTGGCTCTAAGCAGCACAGAATAAAATCCTGGATTCATTTAAGCTACATATTATATAAACCCATATTCCCAAAGTTAAAGCACTGCATAAAAATAAAATATAGCACTCTCTTGTTATTTTTGTTTTAATATATTCATTCATATTTCATGCATAATATATAATTTGGCAGTAGTAAAAAAAATGATGAGGGATGCTGAGCAGCAATTTTCAGAGGGAACTGTCTGAGACAATGTAAATTAATTTTAATAAGCCCATTTTTTTCAAGGCATTGACTCACATTAAGATAATGGTTAACACCATGCTCCTTCCCCAAACTACAAAAAACAAATTATCGTACCTTATCTTATTATAGTATTTTACATATTGAATGCTGAATGTCTAAAAATAGCTTCACATGCCAGGTACATGTAACACAAGAACAAATTTAGATTATACCTGTCGACTGCCTTGCTTCGAAGAGCTGCTACTGATGCTCCTTGATGGAGATGGCACACTTGGGGACACTGTGGCATTCTTGTCATCACTGTTCATAGCTGGTGGAGATTGAAAAAATCTGTCTTGTTCACTGGACTGACCTAAAAATCATCTGTTTAGCACCTGTTTAATGGTCCCAAACCCTGTTCCTTGGTTATACTTCATGAATGGAATGCATCCTTTCCCAGTCAAACATCTCTCCTGGAATTATAAAGAAAAAAATAAAATGATAACATACGGTATATGTTGTTGAATGGCTCAGAATATGTCACAGGAAGGATTGCTCAAGACAGCTATTTTTAGCTCAGTTGTTCTGTTACATTTTACATTAGAAGCATACCTAAATCACCTTGTGTTCAGCTTAAACAAAGAAATTTAAGCTTTTCTGTGCTTCATATATTATTTTTTACGTATAAATAATGGACACAGAAAATTATATGTTTATAAACAGAATACATCTAAATGTTAAAATTAAATATAAAGTAAAATACTGCTTTTAGGATTATTAATTACAGTATTCTGAAACATAATCTGGCATACCTATATTGTGTTCATGGACAACACAAAACACATGACTTGCACCATAAAGTTTATATTTAAAAACTGCAAAGCCCACATAATATCAGAAAAGTTCACATTACAGTAGTCAGCTTAATTAAGTACTTCATTATTTTTTAACAATTTTTTCCTTTTCAGTTTCCTTATTCATTTTAAATATTTTTTTCATGATCGGAGTAGCTTTCATTCCTTTTTGAGAATGCAATGTATAGTTCAAAATTCTATAATAATGGTTTATTTCAGTTTATGTTTAGATGTTTACAAATATTAATTTGAAAACATCCTTTTTTCTAATGTTATTGTTTAGTGACATACATTTTCTTACTTCCAGCTTGCAAGTTTGTTACTTGGATAGCAGTTGCAGCCCAGACACTGCATTAATGTAACTTTCCTAGATGACAAAAATATTTGCTTTGATTTATATTTTGCAATGCTTACAAAGGGGATCAAAGTCAAGTACGCATATTTATTTACTATGTGAAAACAGTCTGATGAAAGCAAAAGTAACAGGCTGTTTCCCTCTCATGCTTATTTTTTTAAATAGTTAAACTAAAAACATTCTCAAACCTGCTTAATCCAATTAAAAGTCTAAGAGGGCATAAGCTCATATGGGCAGAAAGGAAGGAATCAACCCTGAACACTGCACCAGTCCATCACACATACTGTATATATTCTGATCTGCAATGAACCAATCTGGAATCATCAATCAGTCTACAATGTATCCAGGAATATTGAATCAATGAGTTAGCATTGTTAAAATGCATGCAAAACTGAAGTATACAAGACTGACAGTAAACTGCAGGCTAACAGCCTGGGTTTTGTAATGTATGAAAATGATGGCTGACATTCAGAGTAAAAGTAACAAAAAATTGTATTTGGCAGAAGCTAAAAGTGACAATCAGTCACTCAGTCATTGTCCAACCCAATATATCCTAACACAGGGTGATGGGAGTCTGCTGGAGCCAATCTCAGCCAGCACAGGCCGCAAGGCAGAAACAAATCCCGGGCAGGGCACCAGCCCACAGCAAGACACACACATCCACACATAAAGCCCACACTAGGGACAATTTAGGATCACCAATGCACCTAACCTGCAAGTCTTTGGACTGTGGAAGGAAACCCACGCTGACATGGAGAGAACATGCAAACTCCACACAGGGAGGACCTGGGAAGTGAACCCAGTTCTCCTTACTGCAAGACAGCAGCACTACCACTGTGCCACTGTGCTGCCCCAACTGACAATCAACTGGCACAAAACATCATAGAATTCTAAGTAAGCTTTGAGACACAGGGTTTTCTTTAAAAAAATATTCAGCAAAAGACTAAACTCAAGGCTGGTGCCAGAAGTCACTCCTTCTTTGATCAATATTATCTTTTGAAGGTCCTTCAACAAACTAAAGTAAAAGAAAAATGATGCACAAATTTGTGAATGTCATTAGATTCTTGTTTATCACAGTATTAAAATGGAGATACAACTAATATTCCATTCCATTCTATTTTCATATCAGACACATCAGTTACTTCAGGACTATGTGGGAAATGATCTTCTGGAAAACGCATTCCTTTATTTGTCCCGAGGGGAAAATATGGCTTTACAAAAGCTCTTTAAATAAATACATAAATAGATAAACACACGCACACACACATACAGTATACACATATATACATATATTTATATATATATATAAATACATATATATATAGTGTATGTAGAGCGAGAGAGTGTGGCAGACAGCACACTGGGACGTCTGCATAGTGGATGGGCTGGGGGAGAGAGCATCTTCAGGGTGTTATCACCAACAGGAGGAAGAAGGGCAGCACCCCCCCAGGTTGCTACAGCACCATGGATCCCTGCAGGGCGTGCTGCGAGCTGGAGTTTGCTACAACCCTGTTGGGTTACGTGGGTGCCGCCTGCACAGCCCTACTACAGTGGGCCACTCCCGGAAGTGCTGCCGAAAGAAGACTACTGAAAACCTGGAGCTGTTCCGGGTACCCTATAAAAGGAGCCAGCCGACACTTCTCTAGAGAGCCTGACTTGGGAAGTGGAGGGCAAAGCTTACGGAAGGACAAGTGGAGGCGAATAAGTGGCATCCCAGATGGGACCTCCTGGCCGTCTGTTGGCAGGAGACCCGCTGTAAAAATTTCTTGTGGCCAACCTGGACACACAGCGCAGCAGCACACGTAAAAAAAGGCAATGAAGTACAACCGCACACAGGCACAAAGAGAGAAAGAGAGAGAGAGAGAAAGTCTTTTTGGTTATTGAGCTTGCTGGATGGTACTGTATAAGGCGGAAAACAAGGGAAAAAACATTTCCCACAGCTGAATAATAGTGTGTTGTATGCTGGACTTGGCCACTGTGTCTGGGGTTATATATATATATATACTATCAAAATACCCGCGCTTCGCAGCGGAGAAGTAGTGTGTTAACAAAAGTTATGAAAAAGAAAAGGAAACATTTTAAAAATAACGTAACATGATTGTCAATGTAATTGTTTTGTCACTGTTATGAGTGTTGCTGTCATCATGATTTGATTATCATTATTTCTTTCAATTAGGTTCGTATTTGGAGGATGTGTTGTGTTCAAGGTACATTCCGTGTTTGTCAACCGTTGTAAAGATAACCGGTTTCATCCAGTGTTCACTACACAAATCGCTACTCGTGAATCTAAGATGTTTAACAGGCATTCCCGGTATTAACTTGTGGAGTTGCCTGCGAATATTTAGCGGCAGCGTGTCTATGAACTTGTGGATTTGCCTGCAAGTATTTAGCGACATCATCTCTATGAACTTGTGGATTTGCCTGCAAGTATTTAGCGAGAGCGTGTCTATTAACTTGTGGATTTTTCTGCGAGTATTTGGCGGCAGTGTCATAAAGTTGTTTCCGTCTAGCTGCATCAGAAAATGTACCACGATGTCTGACACGCCTTCTTTTTACTGTTTTCTCACTGCTTGGATTGCTGCTGTCATAATCGGTTTGAGTTTCATGGCAACTGTGTTGCGTGCAAGAAAGAACTGTAAAAAAAAAAGCGTCTGTCTGTGTTGGGTTAAGTGCTGGTATAGCACCATCTAATGTCTACAGTGGAACCTCAGTTCACGACCATAATTCATTTCAAAACTCTGGTCGTAAGCCGATTTGGTTGCAACCCGAAGCAATTTTCCCCATAGGATTGTATGTAAATACAATTAATCCGTTCCAGACCGTACGAACCGTATGTAAATATATATTTTTTTTTAGTTTTTAAGCACAAATATAGTTAATTATACCATAGAATGCACAGGGTAATAGTAAACTAAATGTAAAAACATTGAATAACACTGAGAAAACCTTGAACAAAAGAGAAAACTAACACTGCAATAGTTTGCGCTATAGCGCTAAGAACCGCTCATTAAAAACACTTTTTTTTAAATGAGTTTTAAGCACAGGGAAAAAATGAAGATTTGAAAAATCCGTAATTTAATAAACCACCAAGAAAAGTAACATTGCAACAATGCACGCTACAAACCGGTCGCTGTAAACAGAAATGAAAACAAAAACAAGCCCAGTGCATTCTTTAACTGCCTTCTCTACCTTATGCGTCCAGCTCTCTCTCGTGTGTGTGTGTCTCTCTCGCGCGCCTGTGTGTGTGTCTCTCTCGCACGCCTGTGTGTGTGTGTGTGTCTCTCTCACGCGCCTGTGTGTGTGTGTCTCTCTTGCGCATGCCTGTGTGTGTGTGTGTTTCTCTCTCTCACGCGCCTGTATGTGTCTCTCTCACACGCCTGTGTGTGTGTGTGTCTCTCTCTCGCGCCTGTGTGTGTGTGTGTCGCGCTCTCTCTCGCTTGCTCGCTGCACAGGAAATGCACAGGGAGAGACTGAACACGTACAAACCGAAAGGCAAACTGGCTTGTTTGTATACCGAGTGTGTGGTCGTGAACAGAGGCAAAAGTTTGGCAAACGTTTTGGTCGTAAAACGATTTGTATGGGAACCGAGACATTTGTGAACCGAGGTTCCACTGTACAGGTAAATTTTGTTACAAAGAATATCTTTACAACGAAATTTTCATTACAACGTAGTATTTTTATGGTCCCGACAGTTTCCCCATATGACACGAATCTATAAAAATCTTGTTACTACAAAGTATATTCAGCAGATACTTTCATTACAACAAAGTGCCCAAAAGACCTTGAAATGCCTGAATGAATCATCCACAGAGCAGTTAGTTCAGGCCATCCCCAAAACAGAAACACTGTAATTTTTTTTTCTAACTTTGAACTTTCGTCGTACATTTTTTTTTTTATTTTGCCTTGTTTGTTTTTGGTGGTTTTCAGTGATATCTTTTGCTTATTGCTCGTCAACATTTGAAAAACATCCACTGGAATTTATCTCATTGTCACCCTCCTATAGAAATGGCAGACAAGGAAAAACGATAACAGTTCATATTAGAAAAAAAAAACTCTCAATTGCAGCAAAAAGAAAAAAGACATCAGTGAATTTGGAATTTTGTCATCAACACTGTTAACTTTCTTGAAAGACCGAGCAAAAAAACAAGAAAAATCTCGGGTTGCAAATGTATGTGAACTGCTGCATTTGAAGACTTCGTAAAAGCAGTTTTTATGTGGTTCAGTGATGCTCATTCAAGAAACATTCCTATTAATGTGGCACTCATTCAAGTAAATGTGAGGTTTGTAAATTCTCTTGGAACTTCCCCTAACTAGACAGCACACCAAAGAGCATCCCAAAGTCCGATCTCCGTGTCTATGGAAGACTGTTTATCTGTTGATGGGGCAACAGCAGGCTCAAAGCTATGCTGCGTCTCTCAGCTATGCTGCGTTTCTCCACCAAAGCAAACAGAAAATATATAGGTAGGTAATGAAAGGTACATTGTAAATGCAGATAACAGGTTTACTTCGTCACTGATCTGGCCACGACCCTGCCTGACTGCTGTGTCTGTGTATAGCAGAGTGGCAGATCATGCTACAATAAATAAGTGTGTTGCTGTTTCAAGCTGAATAAATCTGGTTTTGCTAAAGTACGGAGACTGAGCCTCGTGTTTTGGGGTGTAAGATAGGGAGTTATAGCACGACCCCAATCTTTCATGATTGCTTCTGTGTCGCTTCACTGCAGCGCTGTGAGCCTATTTTTGCCCTTCCCCGGCAACAGACGAACAATCTTCCACAGATGCTGCAATCGTGTTTCAGGACGCACTTCAGCGTGTCGCTCCCGTTGGGTGGGGAGTAGGGGGGTCTCAAAAGAGTTCAGAAACCTCACAATATGCAGAAGAAAAGGATGATTGGGGTCCTGATGGATAACAATGCTGCCCACAACATGCTTCTACATTTAGATAATATTCGCTTTGAATTCCACCCACCCAGTTGCACAGCAGTGCTTCAGCCATTGCATTTGGGCATCATTCACACCCTGAAAGTGTATTATCACAAGGAAATGCTGTGAAAAATTCTCGCCAGCATAACTTGTAGGCAGGAGGAGATTAAAATTAACACGAAAGAAGCTACTGAAATCATTGCAAACGCCTAGACACAAGTTAAAGAAAGCACTATAGTAACAAATACAGAAATACAGAAATATTTTTTAGTTCCCAGGGAGTTTGTTGTAACGGATTTTACCTGTACTGTATATACTCACTATGGCCTAAACAGGGTGGCACAGTGGGTAGCGTTGCTGCCTCGCAGTAAGGAGACCTGGGTTTGCTTCCCGGGTCCTCCCTGTGTGGAGTTTGTATGTTCTCCCCGTGTCTGCGTGGGTTTCCTACGTGACTCTGATTTCCTCCCAGAGTCCAAAGACATGCAGGTTAGGTGTATTGGCAACCCTAAATTGCCCCTAGGATGTGCTTGGTGTGTGGGTGGGCGTGTGTGTGTGTGCGCCCTGCAGTGGACTGGAGCCCTGCCCAGGGTTTGTTTCCTGCCTTGCGCCCTGTGTTGGCTGGGATTGGCTCCAGTAGACCCCCGTGACCCTGTAGTTAGGATATAGCAGGTTGGATGATGAATGGATGGATGGTCTAAACAGACACCAGAATGAGTAAAAATTAAAGAAAATTTAAAAAGAATGAAAACGTCTGACTTGAGAATCACAGTCACAGTGAGGTATTATGCAGGTGCATTGTTGTTGGTATAAAGGAGCCCCAGTAGCATTTGTAGTTATTTTTATTTCACATCTGCATTGATTTTTATTTAAGACCATGTAAATACAGTTTTTCTATTTGTATGTGTTTGTTTCTGTGTTTGTTTTGGGGTAGAATTATGATAATATAATCCAGATTCAAGCATGTTTCTGTTATAATTAATTTATTTGAACAGATTATTGGGTGCATTTTACTACAGCATTGCATTAATCTTAGCCTTAGCACTCCATCCCTCTTTTTTAAGTAAATAGTTACACAAATCTATTGCAGCCACTTCACCCATTTGATTTTTGGGGATTTGTTACACAGGGGTATAAAACAGGTCTTGATCACTTTGTAATAAACTTATTCTAGTATGTACAAAAACATATCTGAACAGCTAAGAAAGTGAACAGTGACATATTCACAAAGACAGACATCAGAAGCTCAGGTTTATTGTGCTCAAGACTCAAAATTGTCACAGCAGGGATGGTGGAAGAACTCCTCTGGTGATGCACAGCCTGCAAAGGGGTACAAGCTGTTTCAGAAAGATGCCGGAGGGCTGGGAAAGGTCAGTACTTTGAAACACTGTTGCATGCCTATTTACACATGTGAAGATGCCAACTGTCATGATTAATGAGTCAGAATGTGAATTACAATGAGCAACTGACTCTATGGTTAATTTCAAAGAATTGTACTGGAATACTTAGGTAATAAAACAAGGTGGATCTGTTCCACATCTTTATTTTACATTTAATTACTGCCAGTTTTGCAACTTCAACAGGTTTTTTTTTACAAAAACCGGACAAACAATACTTGCTGACAACAAATATCTGCTAATGCTGAAGCCAATTTTTTAGCCACACAGTCTGGAAACTCCTTCATGAGTAACATACCAATTATTTATGAACTTGGCTGAACAGTTCAAGCAACATTCACATATTCTTACAAGATGCTTTCTGGTGGTGTATGACAACACTCTATAGAGCAGTGATTCTTAACTTGTTTTGAGTAACTGACTTCTTTAAGAATCTGATGAAAGTTATAGACCCCTTCCCCAGAAATATTCACAAAAACACAACTTTGCATGTGATGAATATAATGTACTTTATTTATCGAGATTTGATTGTCTCATACATATATGGCATGCACAGAGTATTATTAAACTTTAAAGTAAACAATCAAAACAAAAACACTCTTTTTTTATGCAAATAATAATGGTCACTCATTATAATTATGAAATACAATCCTTTTGTGCAAATTAAAACAGATCTACTACTACTAAGTTTTTGACTACCATTACTACTATTACTACTATATTTACTCTAAATCAACAGTACCAGGCTGTATAGTGAACATAAACGTTAATTTTTATCTGACCCTTATGGACCCCTGAAACCCATCCTTGGATCCCCTAGGGGTCCACAATAGGGAATTTAAATGCAAGAACTTTTTTTACCTGTCATGTATTTTAATGGAGAACATTTTACTTCAATCTGCAGTTCTACTTTAGAACCATAGGACCATAAGCCAAATGGGGGAAACTGTCCCCAAATCCTGAAGCAATGGTCGAGAAAAGTCACAATGGCAACAATTAATTGAAAAGTCCATACAAGCTGCATTTGAGTCAATATGTGGGTAATATATAAATTAATTTTACAGACAATTCAAATCCAATGTGACACTGTTCCAATATCTATCCTGAATTGGAAAAATAAATAAAAATTAATTTATCAGATACTTAAAACCTAATAGACAACCATTATTACCAGTTAAAATCAGACTGCACATTATTGAAAGTGCATAATATTTCAGAATTTGTGAGCACATGAAGGCAATTGTTCAAAGGTACTTTAAGTGGAAACATCACCCTCTGATCTGCATTTAGAAACCTTTAGATACTAGTAATGAGCCTTTCAGCAAGATTGTCTCAGAAAAAACATAATCATAATCTTACCATGCAGCCCCATAAACATATAAATTAAGTTTAGGCCCCTGAAATAAACTGATGTCTAATACAAGCACAGAGTTCAGTGAAATCAAAGTATAATGATTATCTTTAAACATTTACCCATAATTCCCATTAGCCCCCACCATCAAATTAATGCAGCCAGAATCTGACTATGGAGAACATTTTTTTAGCAAGGAGTGAACGTGAAGACTAAAATCAGTCAAGTCACAGATGGTAATGAACAACAGAGGATATAATTTGCAAAAGTGTACCACAGGTTTTAATGTAGGTCCATTTGGTTGATGCTTATACTTTGAATTTAATCGGCCTTTAAAAATGCACTTAAAGACTAGAGTTGTAGTCCTGTTACTGTGTTGAAATCTTAGTTATATTTTGTGACTATTACACCAGTGTTAAGATTATTATCACTATTATTATTGTTATTATAATTATTATTGCTATTGTTATTATTTTTGTCAGGGTCAAACATTTATTGCCACCCCAATGTTTATGACAACATGTCTTAAATATGTTATTTGTCAATTTCTTAAATCTTTTTAGAAAAGCACAGGACATCACACAACAGTCACTGCACTTTACTTTGTTAGCTTTAAAGTAGCCAATGTTTCCAGTGATGCATTCATAAAAACAAATACTACTAGGTTAATCTAAACCCAAATATAAATATTTTGTGCTGCCTTAAAAAGTCTAATGTTCCATGCTTTTTTAAAGATCTAACATTCTTTTCATCCACCGAAAAGATCAGCTATAGGGTAATCCGTGGCTAGTTGTAATATTGCCTTACTCTGCGATTCAATTTGAGTCGTTTAGGCAAGTATGGGTATTTATTTTTGGTCTTCTAGATTATGGGCACAAACACCTAATCAACCACTGTCTTATGCAAGGAATTATTATTTACTGAATTTAATAATGGATGCATGCATAGGTAGAAGTAAAGAAATAATAAATGGGCCTAAAGATGAGTCACTGAACTGAAGAAAACTTGCATTATTAAATTATCAAAAACTCACAAAGCAAATATTCCTGTTTGTTTCTGACCCTTTCAAGGAAACAATTCCATAAAACGTTACTTTTATGTTTTTTAAATGCAAGGTTAATTACTTCAATTTATGTCTGCTTCAATCTAAAACACTAAAACAAACCCAACCATCTACTTTTAGTCTGCTTAGTCTACACAATTTACAAAATCATTTCTCATTTGTTGAGATTTGTTTTATTGAAGTAATGAATCACTGATAACCTGTACTTAAGCAAGGCCTAAACAAATCATGTTCACTTTCTGAACCTGTTTATTCAATTCAGGGCCTTAGTGAACCAGAGCATGGTCATGGCTCATAGTGGAAAAAATTAGGGACCGGCTATTTTGAGGATACCAGTCAATGGCACACCCATACTTGTTCATTCTGAACCACCAGGTAACTTAACATATAATTCTGGAATATATGAGGAGAGAAAAAGAGGCAGCTCTACTTTCAACTGAAACTTGAAATCTGAAACAATAGTATAATGTGGTGTAATATAGATGTCAACTTGAAGACATTGCATATTCTAATTTATTTGACATAAGAATATGTGATACACAATTTCTTAATTTTCTCAATACTACATTATTAATTGATTAGGTATAACAGGATTGGTAAAATAGCTAGTGGCCTGCTATTTCTCAGATTCAGTATAATGTATCTGAATCACATGACTGTTTGCTGTTCTTGTGGAATTTGCATATTTATCCTGTTTTTGCATGGTTTTTCCTTCTAAAGGCATGCTGGTAAATTTGGTGCTGTATGATGGCCAGTGTTGGTATGTATATAAATAGGCCCTGTGATGGACTGGCTCCTGGTCAGAGCTGCTTCCTGCCTTGATCTCAAGGCTACTAGGATTGGCTTAGGCCCTTGCTAACCCTGAACTGTCTCAAAACAGGTTTGAGAATGTTATGTTAAACACCCTTCAGTGATGGATGTACTTACTTTCAAATATCACTGTGAAGAAACTCCCATGTATGGAATGTATGAGTAAGGTGTCAAGAATGCATATGTCAGTTTTTTAGTACATAGTCCTGTCATATCTTCCCCAGAAGAGACATGCTGAACCTTATGATTATAGCAATTGTCACACAGAGTGAAAAGAAGCTGTGTACTTGCATATCTATCATTTCCAAGGTGATTTTGAGAACAGACTAGGCATGACATTATGCAGACTGGAAGGTAATGTTATGATATGCAATGAGTAGTTTCTTTTGTGAAGTGGGTCCCTTTGGAAATTGTTTCTTACTAACATCCATCCATTCCATCTATTTTCCTAACTCACTTAGCCTGGGTTGGGTTGTGGGGCAGCTGGAGCCTACCCCAGCAAGCATTTGGCATATGGTATGAATCATCCCTGGACAGGATACCAGTCCATCACAGAGTATACACACTCACACACAAACACACGCTAAGGCCAATTTAACATTGACAATCCACCTAACCTGCATGTCTTTTTCTACGGTGGGAGGAAACTGGAGCACTTGGATGATATCCATATTAACATGGAGAGAACATGTAAACTCCATGTAGGGAGCATCCAGGGAGTGAACATTGGTTTCCTTATTGCGAAATGTATCACCCAAATGTGCAAATGTACCACCCACCCACAAACACTTGATGTGATTTTTGCAATGCAATGATATGTTGAGAAAAAAGTGAAATAAATAAATTTTATGGAAAATTAAATGCTGGAAGAAATAAAAATTATTGAGACTCGAGCAGGTATGAGACATAAGCCTTCAATCCCATGCATTAAATTGACAAGGGAAAAATATGTATCTCACAAATATAGCAACTGACACTGGCAAAAGTAAGAAAAATGCATTTTGAATGAAATTAAATTTTATATTTTGCCAACTTCTGTCAAGTTCCCTTCTTTGAAGCTTTACAAACCAATACAAAAAGTAAAAGAGTGATAAATGGATGGGTAGACACCACCTGCGTTTTATGCTTCGACATAAATTTGAAAAACGCCCCGATAATATGCACAATAAATCTTTTCTAAGACTGCTAAAATGAGATAAATACTCTTTAAAAGCTATCTCCCTAATGAGCAAGATGTAATATGCCCAATAAATATATGTTACTCCATTCTTTAAAGTACTTAACTCTTTGGCTGCAGCATAAAATAAGAAAATACTGATTTTATTACTATAACTATTTATTTGCTTGGTAACACAGTTTCCGCAGATCTTGTATCCTGGGTTGCTTGTAGAGTTTGCCTTTTTGACAGTGTCTTTGTGAGGTTTTCTATGAGTACGCCAGTTTTCCTCCTACATCCCGAAGATATACAGATTCGGTTTACTGGCGACTCTAAATTGGTGCCATATTAATATGTATTGGCATAATCATGAGGCGCACGTGGTGCACGCTGTGGCGCAGTGGCCTTGGTGTGTGTTTGTGTGTGTCCTGCGGTAGGTTGGCACCCTGCCCAGGATTGGTTCCTGCCCTGTGTTGGCTGGGATTGGCTCCAGCAGACCCCCGTGACCCTGTATTCGGATTCAGCGGGTTAGAAGATGGATGGATGGATGGATGGCATAATCATGAAAATGCCCTTAAAGTGGCTTGCATCATGTTGGGTTCAGATTCTTCCCAAATCCCTTAGTTATACAATTTACTATGAATCCTGCAAACCTTAAATGATTAAGATATTTTAAAACTGAATAGGTTATTTATTTTTCAAACTCCTTTACTGATACTTTGCAGTTGGTTACATTTTGTTTTTATAACTGGAGCACCAGTAGGATTCCTAATGTGTTCAGGATCACACAGTATGTTAGTGGCTGGGACTAGACTGGCAAAACTCTACCACCCTAGCCAATAAAAATGCTTGGAAAAAGTGTGAGAACTAAATCAATCATAACACAAATGCAAAGGATTTACTTTTCAATCAGGTGGTAAAGCTACAGTATCAATTGTTTAGATAGATAGATAGATAGATAGATAGATAGATAGATAGATAGATAGATAGATAGATAGATAGATAGATACTTACAATGCCTTTGTCTGAAAGATTGATTTTGTATGCTCTCTGAATGATGGAAGGATAGACGAATGAATTACCAACTAACTGTGTATGTTCTTAAATGCATCAATAATAATAAAAATACAGTCCAGTTTTATCCACTTTACTCATTTCACTATTCCTTTTAGTTTATTAAATCGAAAAACCAATTGGTTTAACACCTTCATACAGAACAGCTTTGGTTATTTTCTAAAATTAGTGTGACTTATAGAAACAAGTGAAATGCAACTGAAGTGATCTTGATCCATACAAGAAAATCTAAAAAGAGCATTGTCTGGAAAAGAACTTCTGTCCTGTTTAGAGCTACTGTGGTATTTTAAATATGTCATAATTTTTCTGTAGGGATACACATATGAACTCTTGCTCAGCTGCTAGTAATTTCAATAGTAATAAAACAATAATAAAAAAAACAATAATTAGGCAACTTATTTTATTTCAGTGGGTTATCGAGGTTATTAATACAGAACTGTATATTGAAGTATACAGAAATGATTTCCTTTAACAGTTTTTACTATTGTATGACCTTCTAGTTACAGTCCTAAGTTTACACTCGGAGGAGTACAAGACTTCCTTTAAAAAGTGTACACTTGTTTATTTTTAATGAGGTGTCCTTGCACTTGAAGAAGTGTGCTTAACACCCTAACAAGGTTTCAGACAACATTTGCATATGTTAAAAATAATAGAAAATTAAATATCACCTGAACAATGAATATTTCATTTTACCCTCAACAAATAATTGGGCTTCAGTTTACATTTACTTGTTTTGTTAGATGAATCAGACAAAGCACATACTGAGTAGCATTAAGTCTCAACAATAAAAGCAAAGCAAAATATTTACAGAAAAAAGTGTATTAGTACTGAAGATCTCACAACACACTTAAGGCATTTATCTTAGCTCCAGATTCATTACAAATAATGCTGAGCAAAACCCACAGAGTTTTTTCACTGTGAGTTCAGATAAATCGTGGAAATGTCTGGCAACTTCGTTAAAGTCTGTGAAATACATTGAAGTCAATGGGGAAGGAGGAACTGGACTTTGTTTTGAGTGAAGAATCTGCTAGCTGTGCTGGACAAATTAATGTGGGCAAAAATGTCATCTGAGCTGTGAAGCAGCAGCACTTACTACTGTACCACCATGCCTCAAACAACAAAAGACACAAGCAGAACAATAACCACAACCATAACACATCAAAAGTACACCAACTAGCCATAAGTAAAAACTAATACACACATATTATTGCTCTCACAAAGTTCCAATCTTTAGGGCACACATTTCACAAAAGCAGCATGGGACTGGCTTATTCAATTGTTTTAAGTTGCAGCTCCAGCTTTTTTTCCCCAATTTTTGTACAGATGCTGCAAACTCTTTTCTTCCATCAAGCCGAGAGAAGTGACTTGTAAATAGTAAAAAATGGTATATTATTATTTCACAGGGACTCATGTTTTCTGACCTGGGTTGAGCAGTGGATTTAAGACTTGTTTTGACTTATAGCTGTTGCATGTGGCTAATTATGTATGTATGAAATTAGCCACACAATGAGGCTGAGAATAAGTGAGTGCACAGGGTTCAGTGTTAGGCAGCAGTACTTATAATATTCTCATTATGGTTAGCTAATGTACTCCTCATATTAAAGTACTGCATTTTTTAAAAAAAGTCTTTTTTAAACCATGGAGGGTACAAAAAAGGCTTTAGTAGTGACATCACGCATGCGTGAAGCACATCGGCCAGTGACATACAATGTATGGTGAAATAGGCTTTTAATAGGCGTAAAAGTTCTGCTCATGGCTGCTACAGCTCTGTAATGTCATGCTGGCCTCACAAACCATTATAGGGCACTGGCAAAATGTTTGTCTAAACCAGCTGCATAGCTCATTTTAAGGAAAATATTCAGCAAACAATATAGTATATTTGCTACAAAAAAAGCTTTGACCAATTGTGCCGAATAACTAACCAAGAATTGTGCCAAATGGCCATGGATTGAATGTCTAACACTAAACTATGTAAGTTTTAGTAGATCGTCTTTGGCAAAGTAAAAATAAAAAACATTATTAAAGATTGTGTTGAGTTATAGCTGTATACAAAATAGGTATAGATAGCTATTGAGGATTTTGTTAGGTTTCAAGATCTATAGTTGAGTAGGACAGCCCTGAATACAAAGGGTTTATGCTGTATAACTTTGCGGGAAATGTTTATAAGAGTGTGGGAGAGTTTATAAGGGCTTAAAATATAAAAAAATAACCATATGAACATATGGTTTTACTTCGCGGATTTTCACCTTTCACGGGGGTTCTGGAACGCAACCCCCGCGATAAAGAAGGGATCACAGTATATATAGAGAGTAGATTACAAAAGTGCAATTCATAATTCATGACAATACCACGATAGTGCGAAATGCGATGCTGTGTCATGCGGAAAATAGCAGGGCCTCTTCTAGAAAAAGTACCCCAAAATTGTAAGTGTACTCTGAGTCTCAATATGCAGAATGTCACAGTCATAACTCATGTTGATGTCATTTCAGCTGGTTATCATGTTTTTGTGAATTAATATTCAGACATGTTTATGGCCTACAAAAAGGACACAGCAGCACTAGAGAAGGTCCAGAGAAGAGCGACTAGGCTGATTCAGGGCTATAGGGGATGAGTTATGAGGGAAGATTAAAAGAGCTGAGCCTTAAGGAGAGGAGAGGAGACCTGACTGAAGTGTTTAAAATGATGAAGGGAATTAGTGCAGTAGATAGAGACGGCGACTTTAAAATGAGTTCATCAAGAACACAGGGACACAGTTAGAAACTTGTGAAGGGGAAATTTCACAGTTTTTCTTTACACAAAGAACCACAGACACGTGGAGTAAGTGACCAGGTAGTGTGCTGGACAAGAGGACTTTAGGGACTTTCAGAGCTCGACTTGATGTTTTTTTGAAAGAAATAAGTGGACAGGACTGGCAAGCTTTGTTGGGCTGAATGGCCTGTTCTCGTCCAGATTGTTCTAATGGTCAAATGTACAAATGGAATGTTGTTTTTAGTGGACAATAATCCAATGTTGTCTAGTCAGTTTAAGGATTATGTGAGTTATGTGAAGTCAAAATCAGGCCAGCAGGGGTAGCATTCTATGAATATGAGACCACAAATTGTACTAGCAAATCTAGAGTGACGGCATTTTGTATTTGGAATGACCAGTATTAAAAAAGCTTCATCTGTTTCAGCATTGAAATCATGGTCAAATATCTCTCATGGTTATTCTCTCTTGCTAGAATAAAAATTGGCTTCTGAAAGGATATTGATCAGTGGCCCAATTTACTTCAGTAAAACAACTCATTGCTTTTACGTACAGTCTCTAATGAATTGTGTACTTCTTCTTTCTTCTCATGAGCTAGAGCTTAATGCAGCCCCAAACTCTTTCATGGTCTATTTCCCACTTTAGACGTTGCAGCACTAGAACCAAATTAAAGCAGACAGGTGCTAAAGCCTTTATGGAAGGTTACCCCTATGCAACTGGGAATTAGCTACATGAAAGATTTAGCCCAGGCTGAGAGTGCAGGAAGCAAGGGATTTAGTGCATGCAGTTCATTTTAAGTAGGAGATGACACTCCAATTGCTTTTTCAGGTTGCATAATTCCATCATTTTGGATTTGTCCTTTAAAGATGGCAAAGATCTGTTATTGTCACTATATGGTAAATGGGCCAGAATTGGTCACCTAGCAGTCTGAGAGATATAGTATCAAATTACTAATATTACAATAAATGCTACTGGTACTAAAACGACTACTACTGCTACTACTACTGTTATGAGTCTTACTATTTCTCTGATATGTATCATTTTAAATACTTTTGCGTACTAATATTTAATTTATTTCTTTTTTCACTTACATCATTATTAATGTGATATCAGCATTCTGCCATTGTGTTAGTATTTTCTGGTTTAGACTCTTGACTTTCTGTGTTAAATTCCTGGTGGCAGCCATCTTGTTTGTGAGTTCTACAGTATAATAATTGCCAGCCATCTGACACAGACCAGCTATTTAAAATTAATGTGCATGTCTTTGGACATCCAAGCTTCTGGAGAAATGTAATGAAGTTTCTAGACATACTTTAAACCTTGTTTTTGGCTAGGGACTGCTTCCAGTTAGTTTTGATTCTCAACATCTGTTTTTTACTGTTGATCTTGTCACTTTGTTTTTATTTTGCCTATAAAAAGCATTAACACCCCCTAAGCCACCCAACCCCAGTGTCTTCACAATTTATTGTTATAGAACATTGAATTGCAGTGGTCCTAATTTGGCTTTTTTGACACTGATCAACAGAAAAACTCTTTGATATCAAAGTGAAAGTAGATCTCTAGAAAGTGGTTTTAATCAAAAAGAAAATAAAAATGTGACTTGTCATGTTAAAGAAAACTTGGGCAAAGCCACTTTGTATGACAATATAGTCATTAACCTACATAAATCTTGTGAGCTTTCAAGACATGGTCCTCTCATTTTCAATCACTCTTAATCTAGTTCCACACAATGTAATTAATGCAATTCAAGTGTTCTCTTTTTGTATTAAGTTGCTATCTCACCAAAACTGAGCTCTTATCACTTTAGCATTAAAAGGATATTAATATTGATCCTGTCTCACAAGCTTAAAATGCAGATACATCTTTGGGAATGTCATTAATATTGTTTCAATAACATGATTGTGGCCCAGCAGTTATGGTTTACAGTATATCTCTACAAACAATAAGCCTACCTATAACAATAACTGCTGACAGACACTAGTTCCCTGCTTTCAACTTACAAAGGTATAAGGATTTATTATAAAATAAGTAACCTATGAGTGCTATATTATGAGTAACAACATTATGTTTTGAATATTGAATGCTCAGAAATTTGTTTAAAAAAAAACCAAAAGTAATCACCAGAGGTAATCAGATTTTACTTGAAGAAAACTGCAGAAAGACTATGAAAGACCTTAAATGAAACTGTTAAGTAAATGATTAACCAGATGGCAAACACTTAATTTTTAAAACAAATGAATCTGTGATGAATTCAATGCCTTCAATTTGGTGGACTAGTAATGAAAAATAACTAGCCTTTTGACCACTATATTTGCTGACTATGTGCACAGAGTCTACCAGTCTGTATTGTCAGAGCCATTAAAATCGGAGACTGTAGCACAGCCCCTTGGCACCAGCCTCTCCACAGGAAAAGCTAAACCACAGAAAAGCAGAGCATTGTGCCAAACTGCAAAATGTGCCCATACACACCAAGTTTGCTGTGCAGATCAAGGCAAGCCAAAGCCAAAACAGACGTATGAAAAGGTATAATACTATTATTGTTTATTCAAGTACATAAATCTGAGAACAGTCATGAAACCAAGATGATTGTTAAAAGCATGTAGGCTAATCTGGAATGAGTTGGATATACAGTTCAAAGACAACAGAAAGCACACAAAAAGCCAGATGTGAAACTTTCAAAAAGGCAGGATGCACAATGCTAGAGCGAAGAGCCTCAGGGCCAGCTTAATCTCTTATTTTTTTTGCCCCTACCATCATATGACTGGAATCTGATTAATACTGCATGGGAGCTGATACTGATAGGAGTGGTCAAGTGCAAACTGCAAGGAAATGTGATTGCTAAAGGCATAGCCCCAGCCAAGTTCAGGCATCAACCAGGAGGACAATCCTCTTTAATAAAACCCCTGTGTGCGTCCAGGTGTCCGTGTGTGTGTCTTCTGGTGAAGTGCGCACGCGTGCATTGTTGCAATGTTACTTTTCTTGGTTGTTTATTAGATTATGGATTTTTTTCCCTGTGCTTAAAACTCATTAAAAAAGGTGTTTTTAGCGAGCGAGTCGTAAGGCTATAGCCCGAACTCTTGCAGTGTTAGTTTTCTCTGTTGTTCAAGGTTTTCTTAGTGTTATTCAATGTTTTTACATTTAGTTTACTATTACTATGTGCATTCAATGGTATAATTAACTATATTTGTGCTTAAAATCTTAAAAAATATATAATGTATATTTACATACAGTTCATATGATCTGGAACAGATTAATTGTATTTACATACAATCCTATGGGGGAAATTACTTCGGTTCCACTGTATTACTGTCTGACAAAATTACAGGCATTTTACGAAAATACAAACCAGTATTACTGAGAGAGAAAATTAAAGGCACACAATACAGTGACGCATATTACAGCCACATACAAGGTCCCTTGACATTTAATATAGACTGTTCCTACTAATGTTTATGCACTACTGTTCTAGCACCCGTTATTGTAACGGGCTTAATGTCTAGTGAAGAAATAAATGTCTTTCTTCCAGTAAGATTAGATTTACAATAGTTAATGAGCCAAAAGACTCAGAAGATCTTTTAAACCTGACCATCATGCATTTTCTAAGAGAGCTAATAATAGAAACTCTAATCAAGAGACCCAAGTACAAAAACAGATGAAGAGTAACAGTACAAGTGAACATAAAATGCATGTAAACACATATTCAATATTCTACAATTACATTAATATATAACACTAAATCTAAAGGCTTAGCTTTATAAGATTACTTTCAACAAGCCATTAATAAAAAAAAATGAAAATTAAACTTTGAATCTTCTTGACTGAATAGTGATGAAAACTGTAGAAAGAAGCACTAAATGAAAACATCAGTGAGTGCTTTGTTTGTTTTTAGAAAGGTCACAGCAACTAAAAATTGTATGTTTGGTTTATTCCTGAACATTTTATATCAGGATGACTCATTCACAGATGGGGGAGTTCCCACAATACTAAAAACAAATGAAATAAAAAGGTACCTATGAATGTGATTCACATTTTACAATAATAGAAAGATACTTATACTGTATATGGATATAGCACATGCATATGGACTTACATCAGCTGCTAGATGGAGATTGAGGTCAGAAAAATAGCCTGGGAAAAGAATTGCTCCATTCCTAACAATTAAACCAAAACAAAGCAATGGACTTGTGTTGGTCTCTAGGTTAGAGAATGAGATATGCAACTGGGTAAATGCCACGCATAATGGAAGGCAATGGAAGAGATGTATTTAGCACCTGTCCTTTACAACGAACAACTGGTTTGTTTGAAGTGGAGTAATAAAGAAGACAATTGAGACCACAATACATGACTAATGATGTGATTTCAGAGAGCTTGGATACACACATACACCATTGCTGATGCCAAAGTTAGTATTTAATAAACACAAACTTGGAGTGAAAATTGGCTTAACATTATATATCCTTAAGTTCTATGCAGACACTTTGGTGTTGGCATTCTAGCGATTCACGGCAGCATGACAATGATTTGAACAGAAAATCTTGTTTCATCGCAAATTTCAATGAAACATCAGTCACATTCTGATGTTCATGAACTAATTTTATCACAGTTAACTAATAAATTTTCTCAATACAGCTGTCTTCAGTGTTGGAATTAATGCCTATCTCATACACTAGTGTGTAGCCTCTTCATTTGATCTATAAAAATAGTGGTCTGTGTGTTGCGGGACCTAACTAGCAATGGCAATGTTAGCTCTTTTGGAGGATATCACCAACATCAGGCTATAAGGGATAACAGCAGCTTTCTAGCTCATGGTGACGACTGACTTATACTGTAAGCCAATTTAGACTTTTTAGAGCCAACAACCTGGCAATCGGGGCCATCAAACAGAAAATGGAGGACATTTGGCAATGGGTGTCTTTCATCGTGAAATGGATGACCAGTCAGGAAAGCAGCATTCATCCCTGAGCTATGTCATGCCATCTATATAGGATGAAGTTACTGATGTTCTACCCAGATTTATCCAATGTCCTTATGGTCAGGGTGAGCAAGCTGAGATCAAAAGACATTTAGGAGCAACTGCTGATTTTCCTAATGTAATCAGCATAATTTTAAAAAATCATACTTTTAAAAGTTCAACCAGATTTGTCCAGATGGGAATAAGCCCTGGACAGCAGATAAATTGTATCGTCCATTCCTATATTCCACTTGAAGGTAATCATGATGTAGGACATAAGGGCACTGGTCTGTAGTCATTGAGTGAAGAGACACCTGCCTTCTTTGGAAGTGGAACAACACAGAATGTTTTCCACAACAGCACTCTGCAGAGCCTCAGGGACAAACTACTGTAGCAGAGGACAATACAAAGTTGTTCATGACAGGTCTTAAGAACTCAAGGACTGACTTGAACTGGCTCCACAGCTTTTTCTGTGTGTAGTCACCTCAGTTGTCTCCTAACTTTGTCATCAGCTATGGACACTATACTGATCATGAGAGGTGGACTCATCACTGGACAACTGAAGCAGTAGGAGTTATTAATGTAGTAGGGATGTTATGAGATGAAAGTTTATTGGCAGAAGATGTGAGTTGATGGTGGGAAGGAAAATCTATTTAAAAACTGGTTCTTTCCCCACATACCTTCCAGTAAATGAGCCTTGGATTGCTTAACAGCAATTAGGAAATTTAAATAGTTTCCAAAAGCTTCCTAAATATTTTGTTTTCTTCATTCTCCTTTTTTTTATTTGCTAAACGTGATCTGAGGTGAACAGAATGTGTTGTACATGTTTTCTGCTTTTATGCATGTGACAACAATTTAGGAAAAATAAATCAAACTGACACATTATTATGGTTATTTTTACAAACATATATATTTGAGGCTTTAGAATGACATTACTTTTGCTCTTTTAAAAAAGGAAAAGATTAATGTGACAAAAAAATTATGATCCACTGGAATTTGCCATTTATTTCACTACCCCTAAGCTATGTTTGCTTTGTTAAATGCAATAAAGTATACAAGGATTTTTGGACATTAACAAGCCAAACACTATTAGACCTGTACAACTGATGTGTTGAGACATTTTGGTCCACAATTTATTATTATTTTCATAACACACAGAATGCTCACAAATAAAGCTCGCACTTTCAAGTTCTGACCCCAAGAATTCCAGTGGGAAATTCACTTAAAACTGGTCTCAGTTAAACACTTACTGTAGCTATCATTAATTATGTTTATAAGCTGTGGTGGTGGTGAAATGTATGTCTGCTTGAAACAGAGGTATAATGCAAGCATTATGCTGTAGTAGCTAACACAGAAAAGAAATCACAATAGTAAACTACAAAATATGCCTAAAAACAGCAAAATACTAACCAAAACCATTATGCTCTTTGAAGTCCATGAAGTATAACACTTAGTTCAAATGAGATCATGGCATCAATTCTCCCACCCAAGAGATATTTGTTGGAATCAAGAACTACACTTCCAGAGAAATAGAGAGAAGTTCCCTAGCTGGCCTGAACAGCTAAGTACTACAGTATACCACACCAAGTTGCTGGCCCTCAAGACAGTGAAAACTGATACCTAGGTTGACACCATTTAAATCTATCCACACAATTTAGGGATAGGTTATTGACTCCAGTGGGGTGTATCTCAGGGGTGCCCACATTTGTCAACCAAACTGATAGTAAACAACAGAATGATGAAGGAGAAAATTACCAAAGCCAAGCTGCCTAACTAGCAAAGATGGCTGGAACAAGGCTATATGTGTGGGTGATTGGCTATTTAAACGAATATCTAGGCTCAAATTTGCAGGTAACCAAGAAGTACAAGAAATGCTGTGCGCTGGTGATAACCCTACAACGTTAATGAGTTGCCTTAATCTTACATTTGATTCTAGGAAAAAAAACACCACAGAAGTTCCCAAATCGGATTTAAAGGTGCCATTTTCTATATGCACTAACAGAACTTAAGAGTTAGAAGGAAGATGATGAAAGAGAGAAACAGGGTGGTTGGGTATTGAAGACAACAAGAAAAAGAGAAGGAAAGAAAAGAGTGTAAGAAAAAACCCTAGGAGGCAACAAGAGTGGGAGCCCAATGGGCAAGCAGACTATCAACCCTAGTCTACATACCTGCCTTAACTCTTTTCAATTGCTCTTTTTAAATGCTCAATGAATATTCTCTGGAAACTGAGCTTTTTAGAGTTATGCATAATTAATAATAACAAAAGCAATGTTTAATAATAACAGAATGTGTACATGTTCTATTATAAGCTAAAACTATTAAATATGGGCTACTTTTGAGAAACTCTCTATACTAATGCTCTGAGTTCCTAAGGTTGAATATTATGTCAAGCTGACTAAAGGATATTTTCCATTCAGGTCCTACAGAATGTTTTCAGTTTCCCTGTCTTCATTCATCAGTTTCCATTTAATCCAAATTCAGGGCTGCAGGGAGCCACAGGAATCCTGGCAGCACTGGGAATGGGGCTGGAACCACCCACCCATCCTTGTACCCACTCACTCACACCTATATTGTTAATTTAATGTCATCACTAGCCTAGAATTTATACCTTTGGGGTATGGAAAGAAAACTAGTGTTCATAGTAAAAACCCACTCACATACAGGGAGACTAAATACAGACAGTTAGCAGCCAATATTTAAACCCAGGCTCCGACAGCTGTGAGGCAGCAGCTCTAACTACTACGCCACCTTATCAAATATTGGCCTTTATTGTTATCTCTTTCTCTTTATAACTCTGCCAATTTTCAATACTCCATATTTTTCCATCTTTTTGTTTTTTTAACAGTTTCCAATAAGGCATATATCAGAAAGCATAAGAAAAAATAACACATATCTGAGATGTCTTATACTGCTACATACTTTGAAATTTCAATTCTTTTCAATGCATGAATATTTTTTCTTTTAACAAGGTCAACATGCAATACATTCACAAGTAACTAGTCATAAATGATTTCTGAGGTGTTGATAAAACTCAATAGCATTCTTGCAGTCTGTAACAAAGGCACTGAAAATCAGATGCAATCTTTTACTCTATCATTGAGCTAATCTTAAACATTATATGCATTCATGCATAAGGCACACACATAAAATAATGTTTTATTCTTAGGTAAAAATTTGAAATTCTGTGTATTGTATAATGCAGAAGTCAAACTTCTGTCTAGAAACACATCGGTTTTGGTAAAAAATGGTGTTAAGAAAACAAAAATCTAACAAGAGACTCAAAACGTAAACACTACTAGATGCAGTTATGTACACAGTAATAATAAATGTAAGAAGAATAAGAATCACAGGTAAATTAGACATTTCACAAAAATATTTGTCTTAGACAGTGATTTTGTCTTCTAGATAAATGTGTCAAAAGAGTGTATTTTTAGAGGTCCACACATTCCTTTTGAAAAAAGTGGAGCAATACAATAAAACAGGTGAAAATATCCTTAAAGAAACTAACACAGTAAAAGACTACTTTCCAGTGTATGATTAAGCAAATATAACAAACAGTTGCCAGTGATCAATGACATGCTATGTATGTTGAATCAAAGAGATTAACAAAAACAAACAGATGCGTAGCATGAACAGAAGAAATTTAGCAAGTCTATTTCCCTTTAAAACTGGAGGATATCCCGCACTATTATCAGCATAGAAATGGCTAAACTGGAACCCAGTATATGAATAGGCAACCAATTAGCCATTCCTCTGAGGTGAAAATAAAAGTAACAACTCACCAACGCACACAAATAGAAGCACAGGGGTGCACAAAAATAGTAGCAGGTGCTATGAACTGATGAGTCAAAATCTGAAATTTCTGGTTCTAACAGAATGCAATTTGTCAGCAGAGTGGCTGGAAAAAGCTACATGAATGAATGTTTGCAGTCAACAGTTTAGCATTGCACAGTTTTCCTTCAGGTTTGGTGCTGCATCTCCACAAATTGAGCTGGTGATTTCATGAAAACGGATGGCCTCCTCACTACTAAGAAATACAGGCAGATTCTCATCCATCATGCAGTACTATCAGGGAGGCATATGATCTGACCCTGCCTCATTATGTAGCATGACAATGGCACCAAATACACAGCCAAAATCAACTTTTGGAAATTTAACTAGTTAGACATATACTTAACAGTATACAGCATGCTGATTTATGCTATCAGAAAATAAAAGCCTTTAAATAAAGATTATTAGTAAACCACATATAAAAATACAATGTTTTGATTAGATTACATAACTGTGTATTATTCTGTTAATAAATATATATATCTTGTGTGGCATAATTCACAATACAAGATAAAAAATATAAAATGATTTGCCTAGGAATAATTTGTATTGGTTCAGTTGTAGCCAGTGTTTACAAATGTTGTCCCTCACGTATAAGTACCACAAACAGAAAACAGCTTCAGTGATAGCTAGAAAGACATCCTCTTTAATAAAACCTGTGTGTGTCCAGGTGTCCGTGTGTGTGTAAGAAGTGCACACTGGTGAAGTGCGCATGCGCGGGCACGTGTTCAGTCTCTCCCTTTGCATTCCCTGTGCAGAGAGAGAGAGAGAGAGAGAGAGAGACACACACAGGTGTGTGCGTGAGAGAGAGACACACACACACAGGCGTGCGAGAGACACACACACACACACAGTCGTGCGAGAGACACACACACACAGGCCCGCGACAGACAAACATACACAAGGCGCGCGAGAGAGAGAGACACACACACACACAGGCACACGCGTGCATTGTTGCAACGTCACTTTTCTTGGTTGTTTATTAAATTACGGATTTTTCAAATTTTCATTTTTTTCCCTGTGCTTAAAACTCATTAAAAAAAGTGTTTTTAGAGAGTGGTTTGTAGCGCTATAGCACAAACTCTTGCAGTGTTAGTTTTCTCTCTTGTTCAAGGTTTTCTCAGTGTTATTCAATGTTTTTACATTTAGTTTACTATTATGCTGTGCATTCTATGGTATAATTAACTATATTTGTGCTTAAAAACTTAAAAAAAATTATATTTACATACAGTTCGTATGTACTGTAACAGATTAATTGTATTTACATACAATCCTATGGGGGAAATTACTTCGGTTCACGAGCAAATCAGGTTTCGACCAGAGTTTTGGAACAAATTATGGTCGTGAACCGAGGTTGCACTGTATTACTGTCAGAGAAAATTACAGGAATTTTACGGAAATACAAACCAGTATTACTGCGAGAGAAAAGTAAAGGCACACAATACAGTGACGCATATTACAGCCACATACAAGGTCCCTTGCCATTTAATATAGACTGTTCCTACTAATGTTTATGCACTACTGTTCTAGTGCCCGTTATTGTAATGGGCTTAATGTCTAGTAATGCTATAATAGCCAACATAAAACTCAAATCTGAGAACTTGCCAGGGACAAGCTAGAACTTTTGAAAATACGATTACCATCAGTCAGTATTCATTACAAAGTCCAATGTGCATTTAAATATAACACAAATTCCACACACATTGAGTCTGCACACTGTGTTCTTACCTTTAATTGAGTCAATGTACTTTGTTGCAATGTACTATAAAAATCAAA
Source organism: Polypterus senegalus (assembly GCF_016835505.1). NCBI lineage: Eukaryota > Metazoa > Chordata > Cladistia > Polypteriformes > Polypteridae > Polypterus > Polypterus senegalus. The sequence continues at coordinate 51,175,927 of NC_053168.1, read as the reverse complement.
ACCTACTCTACACAGATTAGAACCTGGGATACAACATACAGTTTGAAGTGGTACTATAAAATGACACAACTAATCTTCTAGCATAGCACAACATAAAAAAACTATTATCTCTGTACTCTTTTTCTATTACTATTATTTACTATTGTGATTATTAGTTGTATAGTTATTGTATTTTATATCAGAAATATCTTTCAAATGTTGAGCATAACTAGATCACTGCATGATAAGTACACACATCCAAATTTATCAGCCCAAGAGCACCAAATTAGGTCACTAGGTGACATAAACACTGTTGTGAAATGCTTGTATTTGACTTCTGATTTCAAGTAATCTAGAGCTGTCTCATAAAAAACAAGTCCCATCAACAAGATATAATAAGCAGTAACATACTATTGTCAGTCAGTCATTGTCCAACCCGCTATATCCTAACACAGGGTCACGGGGGTCTGCTGGAAACAATCCCAGCCAACACAGGGCACAAGGCAGGAACAAATCCTGGGCAGGGAACCAGGTCACCGCAGGGCACACATACACAAACACACACACCAAGCGCACACTAGGGACAATTTAGGTTCGCCAATGCACCTAACCTGCTTTTCTTTGGACTGTGGGAGGAAACCGGAGCACCCAGAGGAAACCCCCGCAGACACGGGGAGACCCAGGTCTCCTTACTGCGAGGCAGCAGCACTACCATAGCGCCACCATGCTGCCACATTCTATTGTTCAGAAAAAAAAAATCTTACAGTTGAAAAACAAGTTTTAAATGGAAGAATTTACTTTTAATATTGTAATTATAAAACCGTATATTCATTAATCATTTTGTTCTAATGTAGGAGAAGGCAAGCCATTTATATTTGCTGCTTTCCAAGTCTCGAAATGAATACTAAAAGCTACATCTCCGAGTTTGGAGATGATCATTTTGTGTATTTTTGTAGTCTTTTTTCCTAATTATTCCAGTTGTTCACCCACATCACAATGACATGTATGTTAGGTTTCTTGATGACTCCGAATTGTCCTTGTATGAGTGAGTATGTGTTTATGTTCTGTGTTCAGTTCAGTTTATTCTTTATAGAGCTCTTCACAGAGTATAAATTCAGAACACATTCATGTTTTTATATCTTTAATGTATTAAAAGAAAATGTAAAACCTTACAATATTTACCTACATAAACACAAATTAAACACTCAATAGATCAGGGTGATTTCAATGACCATAAAAAAAAATAATGTCAATTAACATTGTAAGTGGTAAGAACAATTGAAAACAGAGTAGAAAGTGAAAACATAAACTCCAGTCAAAATCACTCCAGGTGAAAATAAATCTTTGGAGATTTAGTGTTTCATTATAGCAGATATAGTCACAGTTAAAATCAGACAAAGTTACAGTTCTAATTATAACATAGGCCAATTGCCCCCTCTTCCCCCTTCCCCTCCTGGCATTTTATAGTATCATAAGAAAATTGTTTGGCACAAGCAGCACACTGATATTTTGTACAACAGAATCCCAAGACTCTGAATGTGTTTGGTGTCACATACAGTCCAATGGGCAAGTGTAGTAGCTTGGTAATGCAACAGTGGCACCAAATGCCACAGCAGGATACTAAGAAGACAAATAGTACAAACGAGGGTCAGTAACAGCCCATAATGACTGCCAAGGGTTTATTTATGTGTGTATAACGTATTTATATAATTTATGTATGTTTCCTGTAATGGAAAGTTGCTCTCTTGAGTGTTGGTTACTGAATTATTGATGCTGCAGGGGTAGACAGTAATCCACATAATCCAAACTGGATTAAAAGCAAATTATTTTATGGATGGATGGACTAGATCAACATTTTTTCCAGCTGTATTACGTATTTTTTACACAACTCACACTTTAAGGTTAATCCTGTTGCAATGAAGCTAATGAGACAATTACCATAGATTCATCCAATTTTTCAATCTAACTTTGTATTTAAAGGGATGCATTTTGCTAAAGAAACTCATTGAAGGTACCAACCATGTACGAGGAATCAGTATTACCTAGCAGATAAGGCATTAACCTTTAGAGCAATATTTTCAGGCTACATCCTTGCCTCTGAGTCACTGTATGATTCTAAACAGGCAGTCACTTAACTTAATCGTTACTTAAAAATAAAGAGATGGTGTAGTACATACCCCTGCCTCCTCAAAGATTCTTAATCCTGAATTCAGCCACCGTCTAAGTAGCACTTTGTATGACTTCCCTGTGTTCATATGAGTCTACTCTGTTTTTTCTCGCATGCCAAATATGTGGTTGAAAGGCTGATTATTGGGTGTAAATTATTCTGATACAAATATGTATGTGTGTGTGTGTGATATCCTATCCACAACTGCTTCCAACCTTGTGTCCTACAAAAGACAAAAATTCGAAAAAGTTAAAAAAGGTTTTTTTGTTATCCTAACTAGCTTTTTCCATTAGAATTATAGGAAGCAAATGCAAACTCCAACAGTACAGGGTGTAAGGTACTGATAGTGAAAGTATTAAAATATAACAAAAGATCAAGGGGACATGAGTAAACAAATAGCACACATTTCAAAATGTATTTCATTCATCTAATGATCAGAATTTATCCAATACCAATTTGCAGAGTGTGAAAAAATAATTTGCCCCTATTTAAAGCAACTCAAATAAAAAGGTACTTAGAGTCAGCTGTTTGAACACAGCAAAATTTAATTACAGGCAGCCCTGCTCTATATAATACTATGAACTATACTGTGTATTTTAATTTTAATTTTAAAAGAAGAACGTCTAGTTATCTAACCACAATTAGAAATACTGATATTTAATTACTGAAAGCATTTGGTTTTAGTCATTATAGCTAATTACTTTTTCAGTTCAGTTGGTGTTGGACACCTTTGTTAATTAGATAAATGGAATAAGTAAAAAAACAAAAGTTTTCTTTACTTAATGTTAGATTTTCAATAAAGACTTGAAAATATTCAGTGTCAAACATTTGCAATAATAAAGCACATCAAGAAGGGGAAAATACTTTTTCATACAATTGTATGTGAAGAAAACCAGCATGATCACATGAATAATCTGCAAACTCCATATAAACATGGTTTAGGGAGGGAACTGAACACAGGTCCATGGACCTGTTCTAACAACTATACCACAATGCGGCTTAATATTTACTACCTATGACCTAAAGTCCTGGGTAGTGTCCAAAAGAATGTGATCATTGGCACAAATGGTGGAAATGTGTTTCCTGCACAGGGATGTTCGGTGGATTCCCTCTGTTATAGGATAGGGAGCTAAACAACAGAGGAGAATCCCTAAAGTAGGAAGGCTCCCTCTCTGGACAAAAAAAGACACTTTGGATATAAATTGTGGTTGCTCCCAAAGTGTCTACCATAAGAGCAAATAAACAATGAGAGACCACTTGGGAATTTCCCAAAACCACAGAGTAGTGGTTTGTCTGTCTAACTTGGAATGTTATTACCAGGAGTCTCATTTATAAAGCTTGTGTATGCACAAAAAGAAGCTCAAAATGTGCATACACAACTTTCCATGCAAATGCCGGGAGTTATAAAAGAAAACCTGACAGGGGAACATTAGTATATTTATTGCAGCTCTTACCCACGTGTATGTGACATTTTGGAGAAACTGGGAAATGACAAAACCCTTGATATCAAGCAGAGAAATGCAGCCAGACCAACTAAATAATGATTCCCAAGCATAATAATTCATATCACTGAGCTGTTATTATGCATTATTATGTGTATGTTGATGTGATAAATACTGTATATTACACCTCAAAAACAATTAATATGTTGCACAGACTGTATTTTAGTTCCCTTTCAAGCAGGCCAAATTTACATACTTGCACTGAATAACTATTTTTTTCAGTTAATATTAGCTGCTTGTTGTTACTTTTTAGGGAACTGGCCGACAGGACAAGAGTATCTCAACCAAGCTTCACTCCACCATGCATGCTGTGATGGAAGCCACTAACTGACCTATGGTGTAGGTGTATATACATAAAACATAACATATTTCTACCAACATAAAAAAGCAATTTGCAGGGTGTCCAGTTCTCCTAACGTAATTTGAGTAGTCAACTACACATATTGCAATAAGGGCATATAGCAGGAACAAAGCTGCTTTTGTTAACAGTAAGCAGTTTCATTCCATTAATACACAAGTCATCTGTGATGAAATTATTTGGCTGGCAAACTTCATGTCTCAGTGGCCTGGGTCAGCCCTTCAATCATTTATTTTGAGGCAAATTAGCTGTTGCAGATATGATGGTAATGCATGTGGTGAATGGCTTCTTAGTAGGGAAGCTCCCTGAATTCTAATTTTTTCATATGGTCTGTACTATTTAATGTGACAGTAACATCATTACATGTGCCAGGTGATAGTGTTTACTCGTTTAGATGCGGACACCTTATGTCTTTCCCAGACCACCAGATAGTCATAAATGCAGGCAGCAGGGTCTTGGTTCATTAGAAAGTTTATGCTCTACCAGCCAATGAAGTTTTGCAGCATTGTGATAGTATATATATGAGGTTGATTAGCATGCGCTATATATGGGTGTTTCAGGGCAGTGTTTTTGGTGCGTTCACTTATTCATATTTACAACCTGATTGTGATTTATAAACAGTAAATTACATAGAAATGTGTTACCCTAGGTTAAATGAATCTGTTTTTTTTGGGTGTCCACATTCCTGTTACTTTGGTGTGCGCATATTTTCACGTTCAAATCTGTGCAAAGCTTTACAATAAGGCCCAAGACCCTTAACATGGTAAGTGAAAGAATAAGTGAGAATTGTTACTAGACCAAAGAGCTCAGAAATCAGTTACTTTAGGATGCATTAAAATATATACACTACATCAATAACATGAAATATATAAAAAGATTTTTACAAGCTAAATTTTCTCCTTAAAATTAGTGTTACGGTTTTCCTTTATTGGAATGGATTTTAAATGTTTTTGAAGGAATTGCAACTTAATTATTCTTTCATCAACAACAAGAATTGTGATCTCTCTGAGGAACAAGTTGATCGACCTTTAGAAAAATGCTCTGAAACCTTGAAAGGCAGCAAATGGTCTGAGAATTACTATAGGGAGTCCCCGGGCTCATTTTCACTTTCTGAAAGGACTCTAATAGAAATCATCCATTAGGAAAGCATCTTTGTGTTTTGTAAGTAAGGAGTATAACGGGAAGCAGAGAAATTGCTCAAGTTACAATTATATTTTCATGTTTTCAGTCCCAGAAGGTACTCAGGGTTCAAATAAATTATAAGTTCAAAGAATTATTTTCACCCTTGGAGAAGTGTAAAATTCTGAGACAGATTATTTCATACACCACAATTAACAAAGACAGACAGATTCTTTCTAGGGAAGGAACAGTTTCATTTTTTATACTCTAATAGTAAATACATAAAAGTCCATTGTTACTTGCATCTACAAGGTTCTCAAGTAAGGAAGGTCCATGAGTATGAGCCAAATTACTAAAACAAGAATTGGGAGACACTCTTTATTTGGTGCACTTTAACCAGGAAATAAAATAACATTCTTATAATTCACCCAGCTACCCATCCACTTTTAAACCCTCTTAATCTATTCTAGGGTTAAGGGAGTACAGCATGTTGCAGAAGTAGTGGGTACCAGGCACAAGCCTACTATGGACACAGTTCACCATTATCATTTCACTTCACATCCACCTTTAGGATGTGGGAGGAAACCTAAAGCATCTGAATAAAAAAACTACACAGAAATAGAGTGAATATCAAAAACTTCACAAAGCAATGAGCCATCAGGGTTAACTGTTGTGCAAATGTGAGGCACATAATTAAACAGTGTTTTTTTGGAATTGTAATATTTTGTGAAGTATGTTTTTCCTAATGTGTGGGCTGGCACCCTGCCTGGGATTTGTGTCCTGCCTTGCGCCCTGTGTTGCCTGAGATTGGCTCCAGCAGACCCCCATGACCCTGTAGTTAGGATATAGCAGGTTGGATAAAGGATGGATGGATGAAGAAAGCTGAAACTTTTCAGCCTACACAAAGAAAGGTGACCTGATAGAGCTGTAGAGGAAATTAAACCTATAACCTATAAGACTGTATGGCACATTAAATCATTAATCTACATATGTATTGTATATAAAAGCATTGAAATACCAAGGTGGGACAAAATAGACATTCAGTGGCACAAAAAGCTTTCACTGATTTAAAAAAAAAATAATAATAATAATAACTAAAAAGTAAATACCTGAGAAGGAAAAAGCCAACTGTCCCTTCCTCACTGGCATAGCAGACGGCTACTTTAGAGTAGGTGAACTATTCAGCAATTGCCCTGTAACCAATACTTGCAAACTAAAGATGAGCCTAAAAAGACACTCATCTAAAGCTTGTAAATCTAAGTGGAACTAACTGTAAATGGACACAGATCCAAATAAAAGACCTACACTTTTCCTTAAAATTATGTAAATGCCTTTCTCCAATAAAACAATAAGGTCATCCATGCTCTTTGCAGCAAGTAAGTTGATCAGTTTTCACATAAACCAGTAAACCCATCAGTCTTCATTGAAGCTTATCCATTTTTTTGAGGGGTAAGAAATTTACCCAGGTACCTATTTAGAAATCAAAGTACTCTATTTGGTCCTAATAGCTCCTGTAACGGATGACTCCAAAATCTGTCTGAACACATTGAGAGGTATTTTGCAGCTCCCATTCTTCCTGGGAGGAAAGCACAATTTCATAAAAGGGATCTCAGCACCTAAACTTGCACTAGAAAGTGCAATACTTTGGTGCTTTGCTGAATGTTATTTTGAGTTTTTCTTCCAGCTAAAGTATGTTTTTAACTGAATTGAACTGAATCCTTAATGATCATATTTACTTACTCCTTGAATCCTCACAGACTACTATCTGTTTTTTGTAATGTGAAGTCTGAAACTTCACAAAATATTCCTGATAAAGCCTCATTAATGCATTACATAGCCTACGTATAACCATGTTTGACCTGAACTGTACATATCGAGCTATATACCCTATTAGCCTTTTTAACTGCATCAGCACACTATCTGGGTGAAGATAGTGATGAGTCCACTATGACAACTAGGTCCGATCGATAGATAGATAGATAGATAGATAGATAGATAGATAGATAGATAGATAGATAGATAGATAGATAGATAGATAGATAGATAGATAGATAGATAGATAGATAGATAGATCTTTTAATAGAAGCTCTTTAAATAAATAAATACATACATACATAAATAGGAAGATAAGTAAGAAAGGAAATATGCACAGACACTTTGGTCTGAACATACACTGGAATTGCTATAAAGCACAAAAAATTCAAAAGAAAGAAAACTTCTGACTTGGCTGTCACAGTCCCAGTGAGGCATTATGCAGAGGTATTTCTGTTGGTATAAATAAGCCCACGTGGTGTCTCTTGACACACTTCTGCTGAATGATACATTGGCTGAAAGTAATCAGTGTTAGTGTGTCAGAGAGAGGATGTACAGCATTGCTCCTAATGGTACTCAGTTTTGTTTTAATTCTCTCCTTTGCTACAACCTCCAGGGGATCCAGAGTGCATCCTATAACTGAGTTTGCCCTTTTAATTAGCCTGTTGATTCGGTGGGCCTCTCCTCAAACTAATGTTACCATCCCAGCACACTACAGCATAGAAAAGGATGTCCCTTACGGTTCCCACATTAAAGGAACACAGTTTCCTATGGAAGAGCCTGCTCTGCCATTTCTTATATAGTCCTCTGTGTTCTAAGACCAGTCCAACCTGTCATTAATGAGGACCCCCAAGTACTTGAAGGAGTGGACCACCTCTACATCCACTCCTTAATAGTGACTGGACATGTAGGCTCTTTGATGCGGCAAAAGTCAATAACCAATTCTTTGGTTTTACTGATGTTACGATGCAGGCAATTCTCATTGCACCATGAAACAAACTTTTCTACCTCACTCCTATACTCTATCTCATCCCCTTTGTCTGTCTAATAATAATGCATATTTTAAGTTTAAACCTTGCCATTGGATATTTAAATCTAACATTCTCAATTTCTATTAACAATATAATAAATGTAATATGTTCCAAAATTAACTAAGTCTGAATTTCATCAGATCACTTCACGATGATGTGTCTGATATGGGACTGTCTGCCATTCTAGGCTTTCTAGTCAATATCATATGAAGCCATGTTATGAGGATCCTTTCTAAAAATGAAAAAAGCCATTATCCTCACACTTGTACCAAAGAGACACCTAATTCAAAATGAAAGCCCTTGTACCGTCACTTTCCAGACATCTGTTTTCATTTTGCTATTAGACGGTTGTAGCGAGCGCCCTGTTCTATGCGGTGGTGTGCTGGGGAGGCAGCATAAAGAAAAGGAACGCCTCACACCTGGACAAACTGGTGAGGAAGGCAGGCTCTATTGTATGAACGGTGCTGGACAGTCAATCTTGGAGAATCCACTGCATCCACTGAACAGCATCATCTCCAGACAGAGGAGCAGCTTCAGTGACAAACTGCTGTCACTGTCCTGCTCCACTGACAGACTGAGATCGTTCTATCCCCACACTATGCAACTCTTCAATTCCACCCAGGGGGGTAAACGTTAACATTATACAATGTTATTGTCTTTTATACCTGCCTTGCACTCTCCACCTTGCATTTTTTAACTTGCACTGCATTTTTATCACTCTTTAATTCATATTGTTTTTATCGGTATGCTGCTGTTGGAGTATGTGAATTTCCCCTTGGGGATTAATAAAGTACCCACCTACCTACCCACCCACCTACCTACCAACCTACCCACCTACCTACCTATAGTGTTGCTTGAAAGTTTGTGAACCCTTTAGAATTTTTTATATTTCTGCATAAATATGACCTAAAACATCATCAGATTTTCACTCAAGTCCTAAAAGTAGATAAAGAGAAACCAGTTAAACAAATGAGACAAAAATATTATACTTGGTCATTTATTTGTTGAGGAAAATGATCGAATATTATATATTTGTGAGTGGGAAAAGTATGTGAACCTCACGGATTAGCAGTTAGTTTAAAGGTGAAATTAGAATCAGGTGTTTTCAATCAATGGGATGACAATCAGGTGTGAGTGGGCACCCTGTGTTTTTAAAAGAACAGGGATCTATCAAAGTGCTCTTCACAACACATATTTGTGGAAGTGTATCATGGCACGAACAAAGGAGATTTCTGAGGACCTCAAAAAAAGAGCTGTTGATGCTCATCAGGCTGGAAAAGGTTACAAAACCATCTCTAAAGAGTTTGGACTCCACCAATCCACAGTCAGACAGATTGTGTACAAATGGAGAAAATTCAAGACCATTGTTACCCTCCCCAGGAGTGGTAGACCAACAAAGATCACTCCAAGAGCAAGGCGTGTAATAGTCCGCGAGGTCACAAAGGACCCCAGGGTAACTTCTAAGCAACTGAAGGCCTCTCTCAGATTGGCTAATGTTCATGTTCATGAGTCCACCATCAGGAGAACACTGAACAACAATGGTGTGCGTGACAGGGTTGCAAGGAGAAAGCCACTGCTCTCCAAAAACAAAATTGGTGCTCATCTGCAGTTTGCTAACGATCATGCAATATAGGCAGGCAGCCAACTAAGTGGGAGGTGTGGGGATGGGGGATGCACCGCCATCTCACATGGCGACCGAGCTGCAGGCTATAGACGTATATATGTACGTAAGTAGGATTCAGTTATTTAGAATTTCAAAATAAAACCTGCTTAACTTTTGTAAATAACCTGTAAGGAATGAGCCTGCCAAATTTCAGCCTTCTACCTACACGAGAAATTGGAGAATTAGTGATGAGTGAGTCAGTGAGAGCGTTGCCTTTTATTTAAATGACCAAGTATAATATTAATGTCTCATTTGTTTAACTGGTTTCTCTTTATGTACTTTTAGGACTTGAGTGAAAATCTGATGATGTTTTAGGAAAATTCTAAAGGGTTCACAAACTTTCAAGCACTACTCTATCTATCTATCTATCTATCTATCTATCTATCTATCTATCTATCTATCTATCTATCTATCTATCTATCTATCTATCTATCTATCTATCTATCTATCTATCTATCTATCTATCTATCTATCTATCTATCTATCTATCTATCTATCTATCTATCTATCTATCTATCTAAAAGCAAATTAAATCCACTCTGATTCAATGATGTGTAATAATAAAAGCTGAGTACTTTTTATAGACACTGTGCTTTGCCTAATCATTCACCATGTTCTTACTACTAAAATACTGAAAGAAACCTTTGTGGTCTTCATTTTAATTTTCTGCAGTATTTCTCTCTAACTTCCCTATTTTTACTATTATCCTTTGCGACTGTTGCTCTCAGCATCACCCTATTGTTAGCGCTGAAGTTACTTGTATAGCTTATACAGCTGTTTTTGTATTTGCAGCTTTTTATAGTTCCTTATTTATTTATAGATTTCTATTTAAATTCTTACCATTTCTACATTTTTGGGATGACCTTGACCTGAATTTTAAAATGCAACACTGCTCCTTTCTAAATACTTTAAAAGTTTGCCCCAGTTTATCATTTTACAGTGTCGGAACGTCTCACGTTTTACCCTACTAAAATTAAGCTTAACAGCTTTAATTTTTAAGAAGCACTCTGCCATAATTTATGTTATTATGGTCACTAGATCTTAATAGTTTTAATCACTTCTACCTTTTGAATTCTACTATCATTATTACTGAATAAAAATATAGGTATGCTTTTCCTTTCATTGGTGTTTTATCATACCATTTCACACATTATGTTTAAGAAATTATATTTGGGTAATTAAAGTCCCTTGTTGCTAAAATATCACCCTCTAAGTATTTTGTTGTTAATATCATTTAAAAGATGCACACTGAAACTACTGTCTCCACTGGGGGTCTACCACACACACTAAAAATAAGATCTATCTATCTATCTACCTATCTATATTCCCAATGCTTTCTAGTCAAATCCAAAAATTCTCTCTCAGATATGGTTTATTACCTATTTGAAGCAAGCACACATACAAATTCACCTTCGTATAAATGGCAACTCCCCAACTTTTTCAGTTTTATATATCTTTCCTAAATAATGCATATCAATCTATTTTACAATTATTCTCTCGGTCGGATTAATGCACAGGCTAACCTTGGCTTCAGCCTTGGGCCCGGTGGACTACAGGAGCCCCTAAAATAAATCAAGATTTATAAAAAAAAGTATTCGGTCTTTGTTTTTCAAAGAAATATTACTGCCGCTAGAATGGCCAATCAAGTCCACTTTAACCACCTAAGATGAGTTGGTCACCACTGGTCAGGTGCACACTATCATCCTGAAGGAGGATGGCTGTTGAAATCTTGTGTGAGGCAGCATAAATGAGTTTAAAACAGGTTATCAGAATCTAACATGAATGAAGCAGAAGGCAATTTTTAATGCTATAATAGTGGCAGTTCTTCAGAATGGCCAGTTACAGTGTTGTAACACCTAGTTCTAGTGAAAGTGAAACATATGAAGGTGATTATTTTGTAGAAACAGTAAACTCTGATTACAATTCTGTGCTGGTCTACCAAACTCAGGTGGAGTGGTGACTCTGAGGCTAGGGATCTGGTTGCTGATTCAAATCCCATAAATGCCAGAGGTGACTCTACTTTGTTGGGTCCCTGAGCAAGGCCCTTAACCTGCAATTGTTACATCCTGGGTATGACGTTAATCTGCATCCAGCCCTGCAAGCAGGTTCTCCAACTTGGAGGTTGGTGGTAGGATTGATACTCCAGCCACTGTAAAAACCTCACACTGCTCAGTGTGGTGCTGTGGTGTCACTCATTGCACGGCTGCACTCGGATCTCAATCTAGGTGGTTTACCTGTGGTGGGTGTGACAACACACTGTAATCAGTGCATGCTCCCAGCCTCCTCAACTAAACCTTTGTTTGAAATCCCTTACTGGACAACAGGTCACGAGTAAAAAAACATTTTAGCTCATGTCTCAGGTGTTTGCATTTTGTTACTTGTCACTTTGCACTAATTGAAAGTAAAATTGTTTTTTGAGACACTGATAGAGAGGATGTCTGCACTTTACATACTCGAGCAGAATGTTGTTGACAAATAACTTATGGATTGGAACGGCTGTGTGGCAATGAAGTGATAAGTAGCTAAAATAGGTATTACCTGGCACTATGTCTACTGAGCTATCAGTAAACTTTATTAGTAGCTTCACAAAACAGTCTGCAAACTTGTGAACAAACCTACTGATATGTTTTACTTATTTGCCTTTATTTTTATTTTTACTGTAACAAGTGAAAATATATGATACTGTAAAATTATTTGGTACTATAATGTTTTTAAATATTTGCCCTCTTTCTCTCTCTAAATATATAGTTGGATCATGCTCACTTTGTTTTTAATATCTCACATTACATACTTTGCTCTGATGGCTATCAAATTTAATCCAAAACTTTGCTGTTGCATGCTTTGTTCTTCTCTTTCCATATCACTCCTACCATCAATGCAGACTCTCCCACTACTTGCTGCTGTTGTATACGGCCTATTCAGTTTTAGGCAACTCTTAAGCTTTTCCATTACATGTTCCTTATTCTGTCTTTCCCTTAAGATCCACTGGATGGGGTCTTGAATAATCACTCAAGTGCAAGAATGCCCTCACCCCTAATTCTTCCCTGATCATTCCCATTCCTTGGATATATCCTAGATTTTGTTATTACTGTATTACCATGATTATGTACATATGACACCAAGTTTTTTTATTTATTCTTGATGTGTCTGGCATTAACACAACTAGTTTTAATATTGTATACATTTCACTTTGTCTTATTAACCAAGGACTAGAAATTTTAAAGTATCTTGTATATCTATATTAATACTACCTCCTGTTATATTTGTATTAATACTCTATGTTCCCATACACAAAGGTATAAGTTTGGCATGTCCTTAACTCCCTGTCCCTTATTTCCTAGTTTAAACAACTTTCAACTAACCAACTGATATGCCATCCCCAATATCACTGGTGAACCTGCAGTTCATATTTGAATCATTATTGTAAGACAGCTCTCATCTTTTACAGAAGAAGCCCAAAGTCCCAATAACCCATGTCCCACTATTCTACACCAAGATCTGTGCAATGTGTTAAACCAACTAAACTCCTCAGTTGTCATGGGCTGGCATACAACAGAGAACATAACGCTTTTAAATTACTGGAAGCCTGAACTTACCTTTTGTTCCAATATAGACAATTACATCCAGATTCACTTGTGCTCTGGCCAGGAGGGAAATACAGTGTTCCCCTAACTGAGTTCCCTGCTATCACTACGTCACTCTTTCTGACATGATGATAGCTTCCACATTCCTGTCTATAACCTCAGAGGTATTAGACTCAGCATCCATCTACACAAGGCCCTGAAAATGGTTGGTTGGACACCTTCAAGTCTGTGGTTGATGTCCCTGGAAAGATGCCATCTTTAGCGTGTCCCTACATTCAACCATAGCCTACATATCTCTACCTCTCCGGTCTGAAATCCTCATTGGGGAGACTACTATATCTCTAATGGACTTGTCTACATTCCATGCTCCATGCCACATGGTCTGGAAAGATGACCAAGAGTTCCCCCTCAACCACACTGTTTACTTCCTCCTGTGCAACTGAAACAGTAAAAAAAAAACCTTAAAACTGTAAAAATTGCCACATGGTCCCTTAATGATACTAATGATGAACTAAAAACAAAGTTTTTATGAAACAATTACGGAATCTAACATGATATAAACATTTTACCACATAATTTGCTTACATACAATTTGCCTAATAATCTGTTCAGTCTAACTGCTCAAGGAGATTCTAGACTAAACATTACTAAGTCTTAGGAGAAATGTGCACAACTGCCTTGAGTTCAAGTATCTAATATAAGCTGAAGCTCTGGTATTGCAGTCCTTTTCAAAACTTACCATGAAGTTACTCCTTTGGACAAAGTTATATTTGGTTGCCACCTGTTCAGGTCTGATGAAGTCCACATAAGAATCAATAGTGGAAAGACACTGTGGCCTGGTAGGGTACCGACCAGGTATACTTATATCAAAAGGTATTACCACTACTATACCATGATTGATTGCATGGCTTGGCCAGAAAAGATCATGGTAGATGTTTTAGGGTATACTCACACTAGGCACTTTTGTTCAGTACAGTGCCCAAGCACGATTGTCCCCCCCTCCCTACTCCTGGCCTGCACTCACACTGCACTTAACTTTCTGGGCAGGGGCATGCTTTCGTCATGACCATTCGACTTCATTTGAAGCCAAAACAAGATCCAAACACGAAGTGACAGCCTGTATGTCAAAATGATTTTATTTATTTTGTGGTTGTTTTGAAGTCATATAGGGCAGGATAACGCTCTACCCTCTTACAGATTTATTGAGTATGCAGAACAGCATTTTGCTTTTAATCGTGCTGCAGGTACGATAAGATTTTTACGATGACAAATGATATTAAGAAAGGAATGTGCAGCTTCTCTTTCTTGTCAACTACAATTCACATTCATGTGTAAGGTGAGAATTAAAGTCTGTTTTTAACTCAAAAGATACTGAATAAAATACAAATTGCACTATTTGACTTGTCGCATCACTGACGTCATGTCTGTTTTTCATGATCCGGCATGTTTAGCAATCACACTGTTCCTGAATCCTTCTGAACCATGCTGAGGCCCACCTTTTGCAAATGGGACAGGGCATGGTATGGCTGGCCCGGCAAGGAGTGATCACACTAGTCAAATTAACAAGAGTTTGCGGGGTAACATGCAGACAAACATGCTCGGGCACGGAGCAGATTACCAGTGTGAAAACACTCTTACAGCTTTCTCAAGGAGAGCTCAAGGAGTCTAGACACAGGAGATGAGTTGGACTAAGGCTTACTGGTGAAGCATCAGACCTAGTGACCAAAAGCAGTGAAGGAAGGAGACTATAACATTCTCTTGAGTGGTCAGCCCTTTGTTTATCATTCTGGCACACACCATTTTGTATACACAACTGCTGCACTGCATCATTAGAAAAAATTCCATGTGCAGCACAAAGGGACATGGCCTAGCATTCAGCGCAGACTCATCAAGTATAAACTAGGCTTAAGAGGCAGAGAGAGAAATAGAGGAAGATTAAAAGGGAAATAGATGACAGGAGTGAAGAGAACATTTTGGTGAAACATTTAAAGTGGAAAAAGTGAAGCACCACCACAAAAGGCACTCATGGAATCAAACTACTGTACCATGAAGATAGATCCAAATTCTATTTGACTGCTGTTGATACTTTGCAATGCTGCATTTACAATAAATGAATAACTTTAAATATATCTAGTTTCAAAGCATCATTCTGAATTTGAAGAGACACAGTAAGGTTGTCCATCCATCCATCCATTATCCAACCCGCTATATCCTAACTACAGGGTCACAGGGGTCTGCTGGAGCCAATCCCAGCCAACACAGGGTGCAAAGCAGGAAACAAACCGTTGGCAGGGTGCGCACACACACACACCCACACACCAAGCACACACTAGGGACAGTTTAGAATCACCAATGCACCTAACCTGCATGTCTTTGCACTGTGGGAGGAAACCGGAGTACCTGGAGGAAACCCACGCAGACACGGGGAGAACATGCAAACTCCATGCAGGGAGGACCCGGGAAGCGAACCAAGGTTGTCCTATACTGTTAAAAAAACGTATTTTCTCCATCCATTAGTGAAGACTTTTTGTCAGTTGTTACACAGAGGACTGTATAATGGCATACATAATATATCTTAAAATTTCAGCACAAATCATACATTTGGGTGTTGGTGCAAAGATTAAAATAATATAAATCTATTATTTCCTTTTGTGGACCTTGTATTCTATAGACTGAATAAACCCTGATCAAAATTCCTTACAACCTCTTGCTTAATTTAATTTAACACAGGTTTAAAATAAAAAACTAAACAAGGATTTTTTTAAGTTTTGCTTGAAATTTACACAGCAACCTGTCTTCACCTTTCTATTATTATTTACTAGCCATGTTATATGTCGAAGACAGGTTATAGAATACATTTAAAAATATTTGATATCTCTTGCCCTATGTGTACCTTCAGAGCCTTTCCTGAGTATCCTTGTGTGTCTGAACCTCTCCTAACTGGTGCTCCCGCATTTAAGTGCATTCTCATAAAGCCTGCTTCTCAGACACTTTCATTTGAAAGCATCCTGCTCACCTCCTGACTGCTTTAATACTTCCCATCTTTGCAGGTGACTCTCAGCATGCCTCCTACACCATAACTCCTACTTGTGTGTCTCACACCCAATCCAGAATGGGATTAAGGTCTGGGAAGTCTCCTGGCCATGGACCCAAAATTTCTATGTTTTGTTCCCTGAGTCGCCATTCTTTATTCATGGCTGTGTTCTGTGTTCCATCCAAGAACAGTTTGGTGACGAACAATACCTTTTCCAGCATGATGGAGCACCGTGCCATAAGGCAAAAGAGATAACTAAGTGGCTCAGGGAACAAAACATCAAAATTTTGGGTCCATGGCCAGAAAACTCCCCAGACCTTAATCCTATTGAAAAGTTGTGGGCGGGCGGACAAACAAAAACTCACAAATTCTGACAAACTCCACTCATTGATGCAAGAATGGGGTGCCATCAGTCAGGATTTGGGCCAGAAGTTGACTGGCAGCATGCCAGGGCAAATTATAGAGGTCTGGAAAGAGAAAGGCCAACACTGCAAATATTGACTCTTTGCATAAACTTAATGTAATTGTCAATAAAAGCCTTTGAAACTTATGAAATGCTTGTAATTATACTTCAGTATAGAAACATCTGACAAAATGATCTAAAAACACTGAAGCAACAAACTTTGTGAAAACCAATACTTGTGTCATTCTCAAAACTTTTGGCCATGTCTGTATTTGAGATATGGAGAAAGATGGCAAACTCAGAAAGACAACGGCCAAGCCAAGAGTTGAACCTAATGACCTTATGCTATGAGAAGCGATTATGTACTACTCAAGACACCCAAAGTAATCTCCCTGGGATCCCTCTGCAGCTAAACAAATATGGGAAATAATTATGATCAAATAAAATAACCCTATTCATTGAAACAGGTTTGTTTTCCAAATAAAAACTCAATTTTAGAAAGTGCAAATTGTTTATAAAATAGAACCAAGTTTTCTATAGAGACACAAAATTACTTAGGAATAAAATAAATACTGTTGAATGCACTGTGTTTATGTTAATCAGCCATCTATCCACTTTTAAAATTGCTTTACTTTTTATTCCAATACCACCATCAATTTTAATGCTCAGATACTCACACACTGACCTCTTTAGAGCCAAATCTACATGTACGTAATACAGGAGAAAACCAAACAAACTCAGAACAACAGGGTAAGTGCAAACACCGCACTGAAGGCAGCCCAGCCAGAAACTGAACCAAGTGTCAAACCAAAGTGAGTTGGCAATAGTAGTACCTCTGCATTGTATTACTCTTTCTAATTATTTTCCACATACTTCCATATTTCCAAAGTCTGTTACACCTATGCTCTTCATGTTTTCAAGTTTATGCAGTTTCTCTCAATGTATAACATACTGCTTTCTTTTCTCCTATAATGTTGTTTTGCTATTTCCATTACTTAAGACAAGAAATGCAATAATAAGCAAATTAAATCAAACAACTGTAATGTCTGTCTTGTGTGTTTTACTTTATTTCTTGGTTTAGTCCTCTGTTGTTGAAAACATTATTGTACAAATACATTTGTTATGAAATTTTCCGTACTAAAATGTAAATTCTGTCTTAACTGGAGCACAGCCAGTATTTCTCATTGTGGCTGTTCTTAATTTTCAGAGCTATAAATGCTGAATAGTACTTGGCATACTCTAAGCAAATATTATCCCTGAACGTGCACCTAGTATCTCATGTGAATATAGTCACGCCAAGAGATCCCACTTCTACAAAAACTTGGGAACAGCTAAAGTAATTTATACCAAAGGATGGGAACTGGGTAAGAAAAAGCCTTTTCCTTATACATTAGTGCATGTCCTTAAAGTTGTAGTACCCTGATGCCTAGCCTAAGATAGCACTTGAGAACAACAGCTCCTTTATGCTAAGAAACAACTGGCAACCATAACAGGTAATGTGAATACTGTTAGAAAAGTTTAAAACACACAGCTAAAATGCAGCCTAGAATGTGTAACTAATTAAACGACACTTGTAGTTTGCCGTTTGTCTAGGGACCACCAGGGAGCAATTTTATTTGGGAACCTCAGAGAATCAGGAGGACCAACAAAACCCAGAAATGGCTCCAGCATTGACCTGGATGTGGTCATTGGAATGAGGTACAATGAAATAATTTTTTCATTGCAGAACTACAGCAAATGTGTAGCCAATCTAATGTAACCACTGGATATACAGAGGTCAGTATAATTAAAAAGGATACATGAAAAACTGAGATCACTATATTATATGGACTATGTTTAACTATTTAATTGCACTGTTATGTTGTCTTGCAAGTGTGTGTTCTTTGAAAAGTGATATTTAAATAGAGCAAGCATATTTTATTTCTTGAATGACATTAGAACACCAATCACTTATTTAGAGATTGGATGAAAATGGCACTCCAATACAAAACGCAGTTTCATTCATCTTTTTCTTTCAAGGTATTATTTCTTTTTATAATTGAATTCTAAATATCACTAAAATGTTGCCACCTAAATCATTTCTTTGAAGAAATGATGCTAGATTCATACATGTATGCTAGGGAATACAACCAATAAGCACACTCAGATATTGCTGTGTGGGCTGAAGGATAATAATAGATACATGACACAAAAATAACTGGTTCTCAATGATGCAACTGAATGTTAAGCTAATGCCCACTTCTAACACTTGATCTATGTAGCACAAGCACCCAGTGACATGGTACCATGAATCAGAAATTGACAGGTGGGAACAACCTTTACTACTGAGGCAAATTAAGGTACTATTTTTTGCACCTAGAAACACCTTTCATTTCCCAGTAGAAAATTATAACAGTCTCTGAAATCCAGAACAGATATCAGTCACCTTTATTTCAACAATATTTGATAGACATAACAATGCCAATGCAATAGATATCAATGTGAATTTAAAATGCCCAAGGGAGTAAAGCTTATCCCTGATAAACATTTTTAGCCAACTTTTTAAAATATAATTTTCAAAAATCTAAGAGGCATAATAGGAAATCCTATTAACAAATAAATAAATACAATAGCAAAATGGAATATATGTCTCTTTTATGTCAATAATGATAAGAACATTGGGCAGCTCCAAGAGGTGATACCATGGCAACATGTTTCAACTCTAAAATAACAATAAACAAGCTAAATATAAAGTACATAAGCTTAGTTTTAGGTCTTACATTCCAGAATTGGCTGATGTACTACAGTAATCATAGTAACAAGCAAATAAGCAAACCACACACCACAGAAAGTATTCTGAAAATAGGAACAGGAATTAAAATGCATTCAAGCATTTAACATAAAGGACACTTATTTACAAAGAGCATTGTTTAGCATTTTTTTACCTTAATCTAGTTCTCTATTAATTGAAAACAAGAAGAAAAGTAACACATTTGCTTGTGTTTTATTTAAAGAAATATTAATTAAGGGAAATTAAATAATACCTTCCTGTGAATCATAACCCATCTGAAGTGAAGAAGTGAATAGAATGGATGATTTCTGGGACTTCCTTTTGTCATTTTCTAGTTCATTATGTCATGCACTGTCTGCCTTCTGGTAAGATATTTAACAAACTAGTACTCTACAGATAATAAATGTGACAAAACCACAGAGTTAAAAACAAAATTCCACCTCAGCCAAAGTAACTGTAAAAGAAACATAAGCTGACATGCAATATTTTTGAGAGTCACAACTAGCATCACTTCTTGAAAGATTAAGATTTTTCAGTTCACTTTTGGTAGAGAAAATACTAACCACTCCACCCTTACTATTTGAAAAGACCATAATACTGTATGTCTCACATATGGAACATGTGTCTGCATACAGGCTAGAGAAGAAAGCAAAGGATGCTTATCCTTAGTGTTTACGACCATCTTATTAATAAGATGAATAGGCAAAGGAGGGCTAGCAGTGCCAGCTCACAATTCTTAAATGAGAAGCTGGTGTTGTTACCCAATTAAAAATGATAGTAAAGAAAACTACCTGGAAAATAGTGGTATTGTTTGGAAACAAAGTAAACATTTTTTTCTATGGTGCATGTGGGAGAGAGAGAGAGCTGGGAGGTAAATGGAAGCAAATGTTATGTTAGTGTCAAATTAGGAAGTGGGAAAGTTCTTCTCATGAAACAAGCAAAACTAGGCCCAACCAGGTTTACTTGAGTATTTTGATTATTTTTAGATTTGTCCTCTCTAGTCAGCCTAGTGTTTCAGAATTTTATTCCTTCTCTAAAGAGTATGCAGGGATGCTTTCTTTATTATAATGTATACTTATACATACAATATACAGCACATGTACCAAAGTAAGGCCCTCTTACTACCTTTTTATTTTAATTAATATTCACATCTTTCAAGTTGGGGTGGCACGGTGGCGCACTGGGTAGCACTGTTGCCTCGCAGTTGGGAAACCTGGGTTCGATTCCCGGGTCCTCCCTGCGTGGAGTTTGCATGTTCTCCCTGTGTCTGCATGGGTTTGCTCCGGTTTCCTCCCATAATCCAAAGACATTGGCGATCCTAAATTGTGCTTGGTGTGTGCGCCCTGCGGTAGGCTGGTGCCCCGTTCGAGGTTTGTTTCCTGCCTTGTGCCCTATGTTGGCTGGGATTGGCTCCAGCAGACCCCTGTGACCCCCTGATATAGCGGGTTGGATAATGGATGGATGGATCTTTCAAGTTAACAAAATATTGTAAAAACGTTGGAAAATATCTGAAATATTGGCAACAGTAACCACTTTTAATGTTCAGGGTTATTACTCAAAAAGACAATACACTTACAAGAAGAAAGATGTGCATACACTGTATAAGTTTATCATTGTAAAGGTTAGGAGGAAATTTCTTAAAAGCTAAAATATAAATATAATATTAATATGTATTTCTATATCCATATTAATAAAGGAAGTAAATGAACTGAGGACAAGAATGTATACTATAAACAGACAAGAAATTCAGACATGAAGTAGATCTTAACTATAAGGAAGGAAACTGCACTGCACACAATGATCAAGTTCTAGCTTTAAACAAAATCAGACAGGTGTCACCCTGGAAACAACATTGCGCAAAACAAAACATTTACATTGTTTAAAAATTAGAACAGAAAAGAATTCTAGTAACTACAACTTTATGAGATCATGTGATATAAAGAATACACTCTGAGACAAGCTGACAATCCCTGAAATAACGTGCTAACAAAGTATTTCAATATTTGAAATAGCTTTTCTAAAACTCAAGCAACTTCTACGGCTAATACTGTAAGTTAGAAAATGTATGCTTGACATAACATTCAGGTATATTTAGGGACTCAATTAACTGTTTTGAAATCTTAAGAATTTTTCATTTTTATTTATGTCATCAATGCTAAAGATTTATTTTTTGTAACAATGAGTCATAAATTTAAAAATAAGGTTGATAACAGAATGTCATTATACATATTAGGGTACATAAAGTGCTGTATAATTTTAATAGCATTTTGCAATGTTATGTATTTAATTATGTTTGTGGTAGCTGAAATACCTTTTCTAGACATCAAATTCCAAATTAAGTCATGTAAACATTGTATCAATTGATGTACTGCTGTTAGTTGCTAGTTTTGGGTCTATAGCTAATTGTTCATATTTCATAATGAAAACATTTTCAAAGTAGTATCCAATGAACAGTTAAATCTATGTTGAAGAACAGCTGACAAAGTCCAGACTGCATTCTCAACTCACTGGACATTTTAATAGCTTGTACTGGGAATTTGTTTTGCCGTCAAGAGAGGTTTTCTGTAGAGGAGGAAAACATACAGTGCAATATGAAATAAAGTCTCTGAAGACAAACAGCAAGTAATATTCCTCTGTTTTACAAGATGATTTCTAAAATTTGCAACTTTTTTACATGTGAGATTTTGAAATTTCAATAATGTGTCCTCAGTGCTGTGTTTGAAATATCCAATAGAAAATAAAACTTTCCCTTCAAATTTTCATGAGCAGTAAGCATACAAAATTTTACCAAGATTGACTCACCAGGAGCTGACAAAAAAATGTGTGGTAGACAGACATACATAGTAACAACAATATGTGCCTTCACATTTTGACTGTATGTAAAAACTTGGATGCAAGCACCACTAGGGTTTGCGCCCTAGGAACCAAGTTAACCAAACTATTCTATAACATTTCATTAATTATTTACCACTCTGATGCTGATCTTTCTGATCATAATACAGGTCATTATGATAGCAACTGACAAGAAGAATTATTAATTTCAGAATTGCAGTACTTGAGGGTTCCTCTAGAGTGCCTCTTTGTCTTGCACGATTTGGCACAAAAACTAATCAGCACATTGTCACCTCACATTAAGTTTAAGTCTGGTATTTTTCCATCCAGCTATTTTAGCTCTAGCCCAGCCTCAAGAAACTGTGACACACAGACACACCCATTACTGAGATATCGATATTTTTGATATCATGGGACCATAAAATGTCAAGATTCATTAAAAATCGAAGATCAAAATTTTTGATGAATCTAAAGCTTTTGTTCTTCCTCCATAGATGATAGGTTATGGTGGGGGAAGGTATAAAGCAAACATTTTCCTTTTCACATATGTATATATACAGGTATATCTTAAAGCTTACTATTTAAACAGATATTCTTGATCACACAAGGCTTTTTTAATCTTAAGTTTATGTTCCTCACTCTGTTTCAAGGATTCCATTTCTGCATAGCTCTTTTGATGTGTTTATTTTACTAGTGAATGCAAATTAAGTAGAATAGCACAGTATTGGTCATGTTAAAGATATTTCTCATTTCAAAACAGAAATTGTAACAAGAACATTTTCCTGCTGATTTCTGATTAATATATTGCTTTTTAAATGATCTTTCAAGCACATAACACTATGTGCATATACTGTATAAACGCCTTACATATTTTTTGTGTACACTTTACTGTTTACACTATTGTAATATATAACTAATAACTGTACATATATTAGTTTTTTAATGGTTTAGAAATGTCATGTTTCTGTCTAGCTTTTGGTTCTGACTACAATTCAAGTCTTGATTCACCAGAGACAATTGTCAATATTTGTTGAGGAAAATACTTTAAACCATAAGTGGGATGTAAGAGTAGGAAAAGAAAAAAAATCTGCTTGCATTTATGGTTATATTAAAAGAATGTTGAGTCTCTTTCCAACAAGAACAAATTTAATTTACAGTATAGGTGGCACAGTGGCGCAGTGGTAGCGCTGCTGCCTCGCAGTTAGGAGACCTGGGCTCACTTCCCGAGTCCTCTCTGCATGGAGTTTGCTAGTTCTCCCCGTGTCTGTGTGGGTTTCCTCTGGGTACTCCTGTTTCCTCCCACAGTCCAAAGACATGCAGGTTAGGTGCACTGGCGATTCTAAATTGTCCCTAGTGTGTGCTTGGTGTGTGTGTGTCCTGCAGTGGGCTGGCACCCTGTGTTTCCTGCCTGGCACCCTGGGATTGGCTCCAGCAGACCCCCGTGACCCTGTGTTAGGATATAGCGGGTTGGATAATGACTGACCGACTGACATATATATGTCAAAATTCAATAGTTACAGTATTTAATCTACCTGAAATTAATCCATGTTCAGCAGTTCCATTCATTTTCCCAACTATTTTTTGAACCCATTCAAACCAATTCAGGATCACAGGGACAAACAGCCTATCACAGCAGCTTTGAAAGAAGGCAGGAATCAACCCTAGCCAAAGCAGCAAGCATATACTGTATTACAAAACTGATTTTTTGCCTTCATTGAAGGACTCACTTTGACATATTATCCATTCACTTCTCCTGAGGAGGTTTGTACTAGAAAAGAATGAACAGGGCAGACCAGATATCCACATCCTTATCAACAATCACCACTTCCTACTCAGGAAACCTCATGAATGCCTAGATTACATGAGTAATATCACATATCTGGCATATGCAAAGTGTTCCCCTATGCTTCCACCTAGGATGGGCCCAGGGTGCATCCTAACAAGATGATCAAACCGGCCAAGTTGGCTGTTCTTGATTTGGAAAAACAGCTGCTGAATTCCCATACATTGCTGGACTATTCTTTTGTAACCATTGATGAGGGTGGTGACATGGGCTGATCAGTAAATTATGCAGGTTTTTAAAAAATGTACATGCCAATTCACTACCATTGTCTGCTACAGTGGTCACAATAATATTTCCTTTGCACTGACTCATTGGTCAGAATTCTACCTTAATTCATAAGCAGGACCACAAAGTATTTAGCTGAGCGACTTCTTACCTGCACAGAAGGGGGCACTATGTTCTTGAGAAGATCATAAACTCAGATTTGAAGGAACTGCAGGCTGGAGATCAAAATTCAGTGATAGCATTACCTTCAGAGAGAAGAGATATAATTCCTTGGTGTCCAAAACTTTATAAACTTCAAACGACCATGACATACAGTACAGTAATTCTGTGATAAACTGAAACTCATCCTTCATTATCAGTTTTCTTGGTAATCAATTAATCTACCAATTATTTTGACAAACAATTGATTTTTTTTTTTTTAATTTTTTCAATAAAATTTTTTTAACTGAATGATAAAAAACTAGGCTTGGCATTCCCAACAAGACCTGCCATTCTGGAGTTGCTCTGAAGCAGCCATCACAATTTGACCCTTGCTAAAGTCACTCAAATCTTTACCTTTGTCTATTGTTCCTGCTTCCAACACATCACCTTCAAGAACTGATTTGCTGACTAATATATCCCACCACGTGACACGTCGTGGATCATTTGTGTATAAAAAGCAATAAGACGTCAGTCTGTCCAGCGTCCATCAACCGTGTCCATGCATTTGCCTAGGTCTAATGTGGTCTGGCAAAGACAACAGGATGGGAATGTTCAAAAAAGAAAGGTAAGAAGAACACAAAGAAAGAAGGATGTAAGGGCTTGAATGTCCAATGAGAAAAGACAACAGAATGTACAAAGAAAGAGGAATGGAAGACATATCCGGTGAAAAGAGGTTTGTAAATTCACAATGTGATCAAAACATTGTACCATTAATTCTGTTTTAATAATTGGCATTTTGCTATGCTAGTTTTCATGAGATTTCTCTGACTTTTTGGATTCCTTATATTCATTTTAACTGTTGGTGTAATGCTGCCATAAGCCCTACAGTTAGCAGGGGAGGTTTTTTTCTTGCAATCTCTCTTTTTCATGACATTACTTACCCATTGCAGAGTTCTACTTAGTTTCTTACTGCTTCTAAATTTTGGAATGAACCTGCTCCACAACTACTTAACTGTCGCTAGATCTAAAAGTATGTCCAAGTTTATCCTTCTTATACTTTGCCTCATCTGCTCAAAATTTTCCTTAGTAAAATTAAATTTAACAGTTTTCATTTTTGAATATTAGTTCTACAAACAAATTCCAAAATGTACTAGATTATGATCCCTATATTTTAATGGTTTCATCCCCTCTACCCCAAGAATTTGATCCTAATTATTACAAAATATTAAAACAATATAACCATCTCCTCTCATTGATGTGTTAACATAATGCATTAATAAGTTAATTAAATCTATGAAATCCAGTTCTTGTGCTTTTTGAAGATCCCCCATTACTTTAACGTCTGCCCTTTTTAAGGTTATTAAAAATACTGTGTCTGCCTCTAACCCTGATGCTTTCTACTCCAATTCAAATACCCTTACTTAGACAAGTCTTGTCGCCCTTTTGAAAAAGAAACAAATTTAGTTTCTCTTTTCCATATATAAAATATTTACTCCTACACTACTTCAATTTTACCTATCTTTCCAATAAATGTGAACTTGTCTATGTTATACTCATCATCATCTGTCAGATTTAGCCAAGTTTCTGTTACTATGATAATAACATAATTATCTGAAGCTACATATAACTGAATTTGTTGATTTTTAATTGCTGCTTCTAGTATTACTGCAATAAACATCTAATGTATTACTAATTTTATTTTGTCTTATTAACTGTGGAAGAATAATTTCAAAGTTACCTTGGCAGTCTACAAGATATTACTGTAAGAAGCAGATGGGTTTTAGTTTTTAGTTTCTAAATCCACATGAATTGGTTTAGCAGAGCATACTGTATTCAATCCCCATGTCCACCAGATGTCCCTTTCCACTGCAATTTGTCAGCAGATACCATATTTTAGATAACATTTGTGCATACTGTAGGAAAGTAGACAGCTAGTTGTGAATGTTGAATGGTTTCCAAAAAATAAAACATACACAGACTAAGTGAAGCAAACCTCTTGTTGCATAGATCCTGTGTTTATAAAGTAAAGGTATAAAAGAGAGCAGGGAAAGGCCAAAAGTTTACATCTAAAGAATTAGAATATCCACAGAAATCTTCTAAGTGACAATACTAACAGTATGAGCATTCTAGCTTTTATTTAGCTATATCAAGGCCAGCTGAACTTCGAAACTATATATAGTTTGCTCCATTTCACTGAAGACAACTAAATCACAGAAAGGTGGATATAGTGAAAATGTGGCATAGATCAAGTTTCATTTCACTAGCCTGTTGTTTTCAACTTTTGGAGTACAATAATGTATGTAAGTAAAATTAGAAAATAAAGGGCCAGAGGCATGACATATATCTTAAACAAAAAATGTCAACTAGTTATATGTAAAAATTGTGAGCGCTAGAATCAGCCAAAAAATCAGAACAATGCACCTTTAAAAATATCAAATAATACAGTGCATCTGGAAAGTATTCACAGCGCATCACTTTTTCCACAATGTTATGTTACAGCCTTATTCCAAAATGGATTAAATTCATTTTTTTCCTCAGAACTCTACACACAACACCCCATAATGACAAGGTGAAAAAAGTTTACTTGAGATTTTTGCAAATCTCTTTTTTAATTTTATAGTTTATTAGTCTTTGTATGGATGTGGTGAGAGAGGACATGCAGGTGATGGGTGTAACAGGGCAAGATGCAGAGGACAGGAAAATATGGAAAAAGATGATCTGCTGTGGCAACCCCTAACGAGAAAGGCTGAAAGTAGAAGAAGAAAATGTCTGTGATGTAAGGTTCTAATATTGTAGATTTTTTCCTTTCCAAGGATATCACCCAAATGATTTGAAGCCTAAAGCAGATCATTTTCAGTCTGTCACATTTTGATGGAGAACTTTTGTCATTTGCATCTTTCTAATAAGGAGAGACAATAAAAACAGTGAATGCAACTGTTTAAGACTGAAATAAGCAATTAAGGGTGGGGAACCTTAACAAGCAAGACATGAAAATGTCACTCGAGCAATAAACGCTTCATCAGCAATAATTGACTTCTTGTTAAGAAACTGGGTTGGAACAAAAACCTGCAGCCACTGCAAACTTCCAGGACCGACATTGCCCACCCCTACTTTAATATATAGTGGATTCAGAAAGTATTCAAACCCTTTGACTTTCTGCAAACTTTATTGTGTTGTAGATTTAATTTTAAATTGATAAATTTGCCATTTTTGCCCATTAATCTACACTCAATAACCCATAAGGACAAAGTAAAAACATGTTTTCATATAGGTTTGCAAATTTACTAAAAAAAAACGGAGACCTCTCATTCATAAGTATTCAGACCTTTAATTCAGTACTTTGTAGAAGCTCATTTGGAAGTAGTTACAGTTGCTTTGCACACCTGGGTTTGGGCAGTTTATTCAGTTCTTCCTGACTGATCCCCTCAAGCTCCATTACATTGGATGGGAGTGTCTGTCAGCACCCATATTCAGGTCTCTCCACAGATGTTCTATAGGGTTTTTCTGGGCTTTGGCTTGGTCACTCAAGGACAGTCAGAGACTTGTGCTCAACCAACCCTAATGCTGTCTTATCTATATATACATCAGGTCATTGTCAGGCTGAAAAATGAACCACTGCCCCAGTCTGAGGTTGTGTTCTCTCTGGAGCAGGTTTGTTTCAAGGATTGCTCTCTATTTGGCAGCAGTCATCCTTCCCTTAAATATGAAAAGTCTCCCTGTACTTAATATTGATAAGCAGCCCCATAAGCATGATGCTGCCACTACCTTGCTTGACCACAGGGATGACATGACATTAGGCAGTCCTTTGCATACCGTATGGCAAAATCCAAGCAGGAGTTAAACACTCTGCCATAAAAATCTAATTGATGGACTGCCGTGATAGTTGTTATTCCATTTTCAATCTTCAATTTCAACAAAAGACTTCTGAAGCTCTGAAGCACTGAGTTCCTGGTCACCTCCCTTATAAATGTCGTTGGTCAGGTGGTTCCAAATTTTTTCATTTCACAATTATTGAGGCCACTGTGCTCCTTGGAAAACACAAAGCTTTAGAAATGGTTTTATACCATTTTCTTGATCTATGCTTGATCTAGTGTTGTGAATTGTGGTAACTTATATACACCTTATATATGCCTTTCTTAAAGATATCCCATCAATTCAATTTACCACAGGTAGACTCCAAACAAATGCCAGACACATCTCAAGGATGATTAAAGCAAACAGGATGAACATGATCACAATTTGGAAAGCCACAGAAAAGGATATGAATACTTACAAGAGGGCTTAGCCCCCTGTTTGCCTTGCTCGCCAACCCCCAGGGGCAGGCGCTAGGCGGTATACTGCTGCTGGATTATGTGAATTTCCCCTTGGGATTAATAAAGTATCTATCTATCTATCTATCTATCTATCTATCTATCTATCTATCTATCTATCTATCTATCTATCTATCTGTCTGTCTGTCTGTCTGTCTATCTAGGCACCCGTTATCTCACGGCTCAGCTGCTCAAAGGGTGTCAGGGCACCACTCTGTTAAAGAAAGCAATTGTATTTAGTGGTGGTATACAGAATTTGCGGGGCGTGGGAGGAAAAAGGTTTGGTCCTTAGTTACTATAGATAGAAAATCAGTTACTTCAGTATTTCACTACAACTGTCTATTTTAAATACCAATGAACAATAAAATGTAGTAAAAAGTAAAAGTAAAAAAGTAGAAGTAAAAAAGTAAAACGTAATAAAAAGTAAATAAAAAATTAAATTAAATTAACGCCTTGTCAAAAACAATATTATGAATTACTTTATTTTCTAACTTACATTTTAGAAGTTTGCTTTTTTGCATTTCTGTTTGCATATTATTCAGAATATTTTACTCTTTCTCATTTACTGAATGATTATCTTTGTTCCTGATTTTTATTATATGAAGCTCTTTTTTGTTCATTTTCTTCTGTTCGACATTCATTATCAACTCTTGTCGTTGTTCTTCTATCACGATGTAAAATTCAACAATCTTGAATACATAATTTGCTTTTCTGCCTTGCCTTTAAAACTGACTGCATTGAAAGGGTGACTTAGCAGCACTGAGAGTGTCGCAGGGTGGTATGAAGAGTGGATGTGTGCAGTAGGAGTAGGATTGGGTGACCGGTGTGGAGGGAAGAGGTCAAGGCTGAAAAATGCGGACACAACGTAAAACTTTTAATATAATATTGAGAAAACACATGCAAATCTTTCTAAAAACATGTTTTACTTTGTCATTATGGGTTAATGAGCATAGATTCATGGGCAAAAATGGATGATTTATCAATTTAAAATTAAATCTACAGGAATAGTCTACAGAAAGTGAAGGGATCTGAATAGTTTCTGAATTCACTGTAACAAACTTTTACAAAAAAAAAGCACTACAGCAATTTTGGTTACAAGTAATAAATGTTTTCAATTTCATTCTGTTAATTAAAAGTGATGTCTGCTTAGAAAAAAAAGACCAACAGAATCTACCTCCAACAAATGTAATTGTTAATTTTTTTTTTCTTTCAGTTTTGTGTTTTGTGTAGGATGTTAAGTAGGATGGTTTCACTGACTACATAATTTTAGATTTGTATTAAAACATTGCTACAATGTACATTGGGAATAATCTTCAATTAAAATGCTAAAAAGAGCCCTTTTTGAGAATGATGGCTGGACTGGCACTTAACTGATGCAAATAAATGTGCCAAATGACATGACTAATGCTCAGTCACACAGGGAATTCACAAATGCAATTCAGAAATGCAATAAATAAGTCATCAAAAAATAAACATGAGAAGAACAGAAAAAAAGGAACTTCTGCTCTTAATTGCAACCAGTGTCCTCTATTAAAATATTGGTGTTTGTGAGAAATCAAGAGAGAAGTTTTCCAGACCTCTAAATTTACACTTCAACAAGGAAAAAACTGGTGCTAGACTTGGTTTTAATTCTTCAACATAGCACTAGACTACTGTTATGCATTCGCCGAAGGGAAACCAGATGTTCTAGAGGCAATGGATGCACTCTACTCTCACCTGTTTAAGTGCTGCAATGTTCTTAAGCCTGTCAAAAAACTTCCCTTTCCAAGGGAAAACAGATGAATTTGCAGAAGAAGGTGGCAGCATTGCTAGTCAATGTTATAAGCTGAAAAGCAGTTGTATGTATGAGGCCTGTCATGAATTAAATAAAGACTAATTGTTTAAAAATGTGTTGTGTCAATTGTGCCTCCATAATCACCAAGCACCTTGCTAGTTTGCTCTTGGATGAAATAAGATTTGTTGCAATCTGAAATACTTATTTGTATTGTGAGTGATCAAAAAAAAACTAACAGTATGTTTGTCAGCACTGTCACAAGCACAACGTAACAACATCAGGCAGCATTATCATTTGAATTTTGAGTGAAACCTCATGAAAGTGCAATGTCATTATATAAAAAGGTAAGATTTTACCCTGGACTCAAGTTATTTTTATTGGCACAAAACTTGACACTCCAACACAACCCTGCACCATTGAATTAGCAAACCGTCATGCAGCTTCTGTAAGATTTGTCATCATGTGGCTTTCTTTTCTGTCCCTAAATTGAAGAATCATGTTAAAGAACCCGATTTTCAAAACAATGAAAAATGTGGGTTATATTACTTGTACTGACAGATCTCATACAAAAAAACTTCTAAGGATGCCTCCAAGATGTAAAGACTGATGGAGGTAGTGTGTTACTTCTTGTAGGGAGTTATTTTAAAGAGAACAATGTTAACATTGAATCATTCTAGCCAAAAAAATCCATTAGTATCAGTCTCATTATTTTTATGACAGATCTTGTAGATGAAGTTCCCAGGACCTCTGCTCTGCTAAAGCTTTAGCTTTATTGGCTGGTCACGTGGCTGACATGTGCTTTAACATTGCTAGAGACTGTTGAGATTTTTTGGTCTGTTCTGTGGTGTGAGATTTAAATAAAACAATACATTTTGCTCTTAAAAACTTTAGTTTTGGTTGCCACTAAGGAACTGTGTGGGAATTTTTTACGCTTTTTTTCCTTTAGAAGGGATTTTTTTTTCGCCCGCAAAAGTAGCTTTGTGTTTGGAGGTGTACTTGGAAAAGTTACTTATACTTGTTCTTGTTATCTGTATTTGAACTAGCATCGAGGAGGCAGGGTCGAAAGCAGCAGTAGCTGATATTGGCATTTGTAAGCAAATAACCGCATCGTCGTAACAGCGATTCCTTAGTTTAAAGAATAAAAACAAAGAGGCCGGGGCTGATTTCAAAGCAGTAAAGGGGAAGGCTCAGCAGTGCGCAGGTAAGCGACCATCATTAAGCCGCCAATCAGGCACAAGGGGCTCTAGGAGCAGATAAGGTAGTAAAGTTTTATTTATTTTAGATTGAACAGTCCTTAGCTGTCCAGAGGTAAAACAGTTAAGCGGACGACAACGTAAGGGTTCATTAATACGGGGGACTACAAACAGTGCGAGTGGAGAGCTTGTAAGTAAGAGGTAGGCAAAGTTAGGAGAAGAGAAAGAGAAAAGTAAAAACCTCATAGAAAGACAAATAACAGGCAGCTGAGAGGGAGAACAGTACAGGAGCTTAAGGGGAAAAGGTGTAAAATAGCTGTAGCAGATCTTAGTGTTACCATTTAAGTTAAATGATTAAATTTTAAGAAAAAAAAGTTAAGGCAGTTTTACTAATCCCACATCAAATTTTAATAATGAGGCCAGTGCAATGCAAGTCCTGTTGGACTTTTTAGATGATAGTTTGGAAGAGTCATCTATGAGGGCTACATCTGCAGAAGATGCCAGCTGATCCACCATCTGGAGCTCAGGGTCGCTTAACTGGAGGAGGAGTTGGCTGACCTGCGTTGTAATAGAGAATTGGCGGACTTGGCCCAGGTGTCCTTTAGAGAGATAGTGTGCACCCCCAAGGTGGTGCGGGAGGAGATTCCAGACCAGACAAGTAGAAATAGGTGGGTCACGATCACAAGATGTAAGGTAAACGGTGCACACTGTCCGAGGGCATCAACCCCAGAATTAGAAGTGTTAAACCATTATCATGTCCTTGCGGAGCTGGATGGTATTTCTGATAATTCTGAGGTGGTAGGCAGGGATGAGGTGCTCCAATGGGCCACCTCAAAATCAGTTCCCAAAAACAGAGAGGTAGTGATAGTTGGGGACTCAATCATTAGGGGTTTGAAGCGCAGGTGTGCTCCAGAGAGAGAGAGAGAGTCTTGCATGGTGTGTTGCCTTCTGGGTGCACAGGTGGGAGACCTCCCTGGAAGGGTGGATAGGCTCTTGGCCAGAGCGGGGCTGGATCCAGTTGTTATTGTCTATGTTGGAACAAATGACATACATAAGGGTAGTCTGTCAGTTCTGCAATCCAAATTCAAAGAGTTAGGTGCCAAGCTGAGGAGCAGATCTGACAAGTTAGTCATCTCCGAAGTTCTGCCTGTGCCACGCGCCAGTCCAGGTAAGGTTTATGGGGCATTGGGACTTCTTTTGGAACAGATGGGACCTGTTCTGCCGTGATGGGTTGCATCTGAACTGGAGGGGCACCAATGTATTGGGGAGGTGTATGTGTAGGGTAGAGGTGTTATTTTAGGAGTGTGTTATAGACCACCCAATTCAGACAGTAATTTCAACACACATCTTTTTAGTAATATCAAAAAGGCAAGTTTACAGGGAGATATTATAGTCATAGGAGACTTTAATTATCAAAATATTACCTGGGATAACCTTGCAGGTGCAGAAGTACAAGAGCAGGTGTTTTTAGAAGTAATCAGTGACTGTTTTTTTAACACAGCATGTTAAAGAACCAACACTGGGTGAATGAAGCCTGTCTGGATTTAATATTATGTAATAATCAAGATAGAATTGAGGGTGTAGAGGTGTGGTATAGCAGGTCCACAGATCAGATCAAAGGCCACTTTTTACAGAAATAATCGCCGCCTCGCGGCGATGAGAGGGGGCGTGGTAGTGTGGCTGGAGCAGTTTCCAGGTGATTTGTGATGCGGACGGTCCTCGCTTAGCCAGGAGCTGCTAATTGCCACACCTGATCCACGTTCCCGTGATATAATAGACGCACACGGCGGATAGAGTTAAAAGAAAGAAAGAAGAGAGAGAAAAGTACGTGAAGGGAGGTTAAGTGTGAAGAAGGTGGAAGGAAGGAGAAAGCTGGTGTGGGACAGTGAGAACAAGAGCTGGCTCCTGAAAATTTAATGCAGCTGGTAGGAGAGCCTCAGAGGAGTATTTGGCGAACTCTCAGAGGGGGCAGATTGAAGCAGTTGCTCCAGCTGAGCAATTTTGAGGAGCTGGAGTGACTGGCAGAGGGGTCGACTGGATGTTGAAGAAAGCGGAGTCGATGAGGCTTTGGGCATGTTGAGTCCCAGCGTGACCGCCCTGGCCCCTGGGGAAGGAACCCAAGTCTCAGTCCGGCTGGAGCCCGACGTAGCCGGGGATCGGAGGTCTATCGGACCAGAATAAAGATTTAAAGAAGAAGTTCCAAAGGAAAAAAACTGCTTTATAAGGCATATTAAGACTAATGACCTCAAAGTGAATCATAGACCGTATGAGAACATGAGGGCAACCATTAAGAAGGATATCAGGGAGCCTAAAAGACAGTTGGAGAGAAATATAGCAGATAAGGCAAAAGAAGACCCTAAGAGATTGTTTCAGTATTTTAGTAGTAAATGAACAGTCAAGCAGGACGTTAAGTGCATCAGAAACAGTAAAAGGGAATTAAAAGATACAGACAATGAAATAGCGGATGCCCTAAACTTACATTTTTCTGAGGTGTTTACAAGTGAGCAAGTGGATAACCTCCCAGAGGTAAACATGACTACTAAGGAGGTACTGAGGGATTTGGAAATTGTAGAGGGAGTGCTGCTCAGATTAAATAAGCTGAAATCAAACAAATCATCAGGGGCCTCATATTTAAACGGTGCATACGCACAGAAATGTTCCATAAGAACGTTTCCACGTTCAAATCGTGATGTATAAAACCTAAACTTGGCATAAAACCACGCATTTCTACAGTAGCTCATACCCTGTCGTACGCAAGTTCTCCACTCGGTTTTGCAGACTGGCAGCACACAGCATCAAAGCAGTGCTACTATTCCTGTGTGGTTATCCTTTCCTTTTCAGATCCACATCCCTGACGCGGCTTTATAAATACAGTGAAATTAACCTCATATTGTTTATTAGTTTAATGCATCTGATTGTAATTAACCAGTAACAATATAATGGTCCACAAAATGGTCAAACTATTCTAAATACAATAGCTGCTTTAGCGTTGTTACTCTCACTGCACCTTCTTCTTCTTTCAGCTGTTCCCGTTAGGGGTTACCACAGCGGATACTCTTTTTCCATATTACTCTCACTGCACCACTCGGATTATTTATATCACTGTATCTGAGTGGGGAATCAAAGATCTACAGAAGCTGAGAAAGAGAATTATTGATATACAGCAACAAGCACAAGCTGCCTCAGCCATGCTGTCTACTGAACAGCTTTCACACGGCAAACGTTTCAAACCCTTTCCTGTATGGACCTTGCAGATCAGAAACAGTTTCATCCCAAGAACTATAAACACACTCAATCAAGTGCTCCTTGTAGAACTGTTTGTACTTATTTGTACAATCACCTCACTGTAAATTTGCACTAAAGTTATAATATTGCACAACCTGAGCCACTTTATAAAGTGCGTACATTTAAATAATCTATATTGTTAATAATTAAACATGTGAGGACACGGTATCGCTGCATTCACAGATTGTTCCTGCCTCGCGCTTTATTCTTGCTGGGCCTGGCGTGACACTGCAAGGATAGAGGGATAGAATAATTAAACACATACTATGAAGATATTTCAATGTTCCTTAAAAGTTTTAAAGAATCGGTATTCTAAGTTTACAGATAGCTTAACGTCTATTAGAGAGCTGATTGTATGGCGGTTGGGTATTTGGAGAAAGAAAAGTAAGGAAAGGAATTGGAGGTTAGTACGTTTGAAAGAGACAGTACTGCTGAAATAAAGTATTTCATCGAAGGCTGCGCATGGTGCAGCAAGCATCTTGCGTAAGACATGAAAAATCACTGCGCCACCCTGTCCTCATGTTTAATAACATGCTTTAACTCCTATCATCATGAAAATGATATCACGTATACATCTCAGTATTTTAATTATTCAGAGAGCTGTAATATCACGAATGTAATGGATTCTGTGTCCTGTTGGAGAAAGAGAAAGCCTGTTTAAGAAGCACGTATGATACAAACACATACAGCACATAGAAGATCAAATACAAAACAAAGCATTTAACGTGCTACTTTAGTTATGATAGGATTTGAGAAACTAATAAATTAAACAATTTTAAGATGAAGTTTATGATGATCTACTTAAATGACAAAATAAACTACGTGATTAAAGTGGAAATTTCAAGATTAAAGTTTAAATTTTATGCTTTTTTCCAACTGTGTGCCTTTTTTTTCTCTGTACCCTAATAAGCTTTCATATGACACTCAGACGATGGGATACGACTCGCCTTTTCACAGCGACTTTGATATGTGACAACTTCTTTTCTATTTCAGGCACTGTGCGACTTTGTGAACTTGAATTTCTCCAACACTCTGTCACTCGACCAACTTCCTTTTGTTCTCCAACACTCTGTCATTCGATCAACTTCCTTTTGTTGTTTATACCACTGTTTAATGCAACAAATAGCACGTTTTTCCTTGTCTCCACTTGGTATTCGCTGAAATTCTTCTATTTTCCCCCGTGCTTTTCCCATTGTCTTTTCACAGAACACTGAGCTTAAGGGCTATTTATATTGATTTGCATATTCAAAGAGGTGTAATTCTGGGAGGAGTTGGGGTAGGTCAGCAGGCGCGTGCACGAGCATTACTTTTCACGATGACCGGGATTTATGTAGAAGAATGTGGAAGTTGGCGAACGCACAGATTCCTGCATCTGGAATTTTCATTTCAGCTTTTGTGCTTATGTCATGTTATAGTCCGAATTCTGCACACGATGTTATACATGAAGCCCCAGGACCAGATGATAATTATCCTCAAGTTCTTAAGGAGGCTAGTGAGTACATATATAAACCCTTAACACACATTTTTAGGAATTCACTGTGCACTGGAGAAATTCTGAAGCACTGGAAAATGCCAAATATCATCCCATTATATTAAAAGGGTAACAGGGCAAAACCAAGCAACTATAGGCCAGTAAGCTTAACATGCATCACATGAAAATTAATGTAAGGAGTTATTAAGGATAAGATTGAGCCACACCTGGCAAGGAGTTATTCTGAATAGTCAGCATGGGTTCAGAAGAGGGAGGTCATGTTTTACTAACATGCTGGAATTCTATGAGGAGGCAACAAAATGATACGATCAAAGTGAAGCATATGATATTATTTATCTTGACTTTCAGAAAGCATTTGATAAGGTGCCACATAAGAGGTTGAGTATCAAATTAACTCTTTGAGGGCTGAATATTTTTTGCAGGCAACTCACTTTTCTGAAAAGCACACAAAGCAAAGGTTTCACATGTAAATCAACGTTAAAACATCTGTTGCTGTGACCGCAGTCAAAGCCTGTTTAGAGTCTCTGGTGACTGCGTAGGGGCAGCTACATGGCCGGTAGGAATGCATGGCGGGCCAGCTGCCTGGTCTGTCTTCTTGTGGCAGTGTGACACAATCTGGTTTGTACCTCTTGTCATCGTGAGTTTCCATCCTGCCAGGCGAACATTGCCGTAGGTACATCTGCTACACAAGCTTGCTCAGCACCATGAACAGCTGGGGACTGATCAGCTGAAGCCGGTAGTTCAGTTTCATTTTCAATCTCCATCTTCAGATCACTTGCATCAAAACTGGAGTCTGACAAGTCAGAGTCTGATTCGGCGATAATATGTAAAACGTCGTCCACAGAGTATTTTGCTTTGCACATTTGCTTTGGTCTCTCGCCAGACGTTGATGCCATTTTAGAGATCGTTTACTCTTCACTACTCACACATATGCAGGTAAACCAACGAAGCTAACTTTCCTTCTAGCAAAGAGAGTCGAACTAAAACGTAACAGTGAGTTCTACAGCTGATTACCGTCCTCTACCCCTGAATTTCAACAAAAGTTGACATCCGCCCTAAAAGTATCTTATGAAATATGTTTTTCATTGCTTATTTTTTTATTTATTTATTTCCTCATTTACTTGTGTCAGTGACACAGCATGCAACATGAAATACGCCTTGAAATGAAAACTGTCACTTTCATCTGCCAAAGTTGGGCTCTAGAAAATACTGTCTTTTGATTTGTGAATTGTCAGTAAACTGGAAATAAATGTTTGGCCACCAAGGGTCATATTTACAATAAACACTTCAAATGCAGAGCTTTTTGAATTAAGTGGACACTTTGCACAGTAATTCTGGACAACTTTTTCTTGCACTATCTGTCACCGATGTTCACAGTCACAACTTTGCTATTGACTGCTTGCCATTGTGAACCTGCCTAGAAGGCAGTGAAATTGTCTGTTTCTTCTATAGGATCAAAATCTTGAATCCTGAACACCACCAGACTGACAAATGGAAAACAAGCAACAAATGACCAGTCTTGACAACTTTATAGAACAGTGCAACACTGTAATCTAAAATAGGTGTCAGCTTGTTTGGAGCAGTTTGACTGCATGACAATACATTAAGATGACCCTGTCACCTATTACACATTTTCATGGCAGGCCTACCTATTGCCATTTCTAAAAAGAACAATGCCTTACTATACTTGGAGGAACATGGAAAAATGTGTTGGCCACAGGAGAATATTTTAACACCTGTATGACTTTATAATACAACATATACCTTTTCAGCTATATGGGCTTTAAACAATGTTAGCAATACTATGTGCAGCAGTATTGTGGACCAATAAATCCTTCTTTTGCTCTAGTTTTGGAAATTTTGTTCTCTTTTATCAGCTGATGTAAACAGGTTTTTTGGTCAAACTGGACAGTTACTTCTGGGGGCTTTTTTTTTTTTTTTTCTAACCTATCTGTCAGTCAAGAAATATACTATAATGCTCTCTTCGAAGTGTGTGCTAGCATGCCCTACAGTGGCCTAGTAGTTCATCTAAGTCTGGATTCTGCCTTGTACCAATGCTAAAGTAATAGCCTCCAGTTCCTATTAAACCTTAAAGTGGGTTAAACAGAGTCACTAAATGGATGGACAGACCTTATTTAAAAATAAGGTGTATAATGTACAGAGTTCATAATTCCAACTGTTGGATGTAATGTTTCATAAATGCTAATGATAAAGTTTGAGTTGCAGTATGCAAAATAATACAGTATGTAACGTTTTATAAAAGTACAAATATAAAACAAAAGGCTAATTAAATAATATTCATTGCTATGGGAGTGTATTAAGGTTGGTCATTCAGAAAAAATGCAAAGCCTAAAAAGGGTGCAGTGATTCATAGTCTCCAGAATTTCAAAATATTTCATGCACTGGCAGTGTGCCCCGCACGAAAAGCCTGATATGCCTCTCTGAACAAAAGTCACCTGCCAAAAAATCTTGTAGAGAAGCTCTACAGCACAAACAATCACAGTCAACCAATTACCATTTGAAAAGTTAGATACTGTATGTCATGATCTCAGCACTATCACTAGCCATAATCATCACATATGCTGATGTCTCAACATTTGACTTCCTAAAATGATATTTTATACAAAAACAAGTGAACATATTTTTAACTTCTTTAATGTTTGTAATAATATCTGATCAATAACAAAAAGTAATTCTTGTTCAGCTGTGCTAAACTTCATAATTTAAATAGTTAATGTTTTAGTAGTGAGTGTTTTCCCCATTAAAAGGCAAATCGACTATTTTCAGGTTTAGCTGCATTTTTGCAAGCTTTTTAGTTTTTGCTTCACTATTGCTGTCAATCAAACCACCATTCTCTGTTTTCATGTCTTCACAATTCTTAGCATAAGAACAGAACAGAATCTTTCTTCATCTCCGAAACATTTGAAATTAGGACCAAGAGTTAGAAGGCAAATATAGAGGTAATAAAACACAGTACTGTGTACACCTTTACCGAACACAAATTCATCCAGAAAAAAAAAAAACAAAGTCAGTAGATAGTAATCAGGTTTGGATATTGAACAACTTTAAATTTAACAGCACTGATCAGTGATTTAATAACTTTTAATGAGTTTCTTACTGAAACATGCAGGAGAGATTAGCATATTAACATTTATGGTTCCAGATGCCACATAAGTTTTTCCAGTTGCTTCTTTCTCTAAGTCTAGCACTTTCATTAAACTACATCCCTATTTCCAAAAATGTATGCATATTCTATGTTTAATTGAAAACAGTATAAAGACAAAAATATATGCTCATTTTGAATGTGATGCTAACAATATCTTTCAAAAATCGGGAGTGGTCTCCTCTCAGATATGGGGATGGATATTTAAGGAATAAATCGCAAGACAATGATTATATTTTTATATTATGTACATTAAAGAACCATCAGCAACAAATCAAATCAAATTGCCTGCAGTATAGACCTGTTACACACTGAAAACATGGGCATATTAAGAAATGAAAAATATAACAAAAAAGACTATTGAAC
Source organism: Polypterus senegalus (assembly GCF_016835505.1). Taxonomy (NCBI): domain Eukaryota; kingdom Metazoa; phylum Chordata; class Cladistia; order Polypteriformes; family Polypteridae; genus Polypterus; species Polypterus senegalus. The sequence goes on along the minus strand of NC_053168.1, from coordinate 51,135,881 downwards.
AGTATTGAAATCCTGTATCAGGCAAGAATGGGACAACATTTCACTTCCAATACCACAGCAATTAGTTTTCTCAGTTCCTGAACACTTACAGATTGTTGTTAAAAGTAGTAGTTCTTCAAAAGTGTTACTAGCATCAAATTCAAAAATAGCTTACTTTAAAAAAAAAACATTAAAATTTCTTAGTTTCAACATTTGAAATGTTGTCTTTTTACTATTTTCATTTAAATATAGAATTTACAACATTTGCAAATCATCAAATTCTATTATTATTTACATTTAATACAGCATCCCAACTTTTTTGGAAATGAGGTTGTGATATCAGGCTCCTTAGACAGATTCTGATCACTGGAAAAGTTATAAGATACAACTGCCAAAACTTCCGCTCCCAAAATAATCTCATCACTGAACCCTGAGGTGTCAAGCAAGGTTCAAATGGTATTAAATAGCATGTAAAGTATTAATAGTCTTTGATTCAGTTACTCTTAATTGCTACTCCTGGATAGTGTTTGCCTATTTACTACTGAATAAGGGGTATAAAAGTGTATCAACAGTAAGGACACTCAGTCCTGGATCAGTAACAATTCATATATAGACAAGCTTGATCAAATGACCTCTCAGTCATATCTCTTACTGGGGATAATGTGGGAGTATGTAATAGACACCTATCACCACCTCAGACTCTGATGTTAAGGTCTTAAATTCTCAATTTCCTTGGAAATGCTTATGACCTTGGCTTAAAGCCACATATGTGTATGTGGAAGTATACAGTAAGAGCTGGGCTTTTATTCTTCCTTGAATTGCAAAACCATGTCATTAATTAACCTCAACATTATGAAGAACCTTTGATAAAATACACTCCTAAACAATGATTGGTTCCTCTATATACAGTGTATTTATACATGGTCATTTGAATATATCTATGATGTGCTACACCACATGATGCCCTACCGAACTGCAGCAAACAAGCAGTTCACATTATTATACGGCAAGTGATAATCTGGGTCAGTTAACATTGCTTGCCAAGGACATATCTCTAAGAAATTCTGCTGCTGGCTGCATTGACAGACTGCAGAAAATAAAGAGGGACCAGAATTTTCACAAACAAAAAAGATCATATCATAATATCCATTATCTTTTCTATGACTATATTTATATTGGCTATCACGAGAAGTGCTTTTTAATCCTTATTACAGTCATTTGCAGTAACTACTTGCTATATATAAGACTGGTAAACATACAGTAAGTAAAACATAAGAACAATAAAAACAAACAATCTCTTCTGAGATATTAAAGGAGCAAAATACATTCTTCTTCATGGCACTACAAAGCCCTGTGGATTTTAGACGAAATTATATTCTGAATCTATTCAGTACATATTACTGTAATTATACATTGATGTTTTATAATATTCTACACTTCTTGTTTAGAACTGCAGGACACCAATGTGTGTTACATTCCAGTATACAATTCAGATATCATAATGTGAATTCATGGAAGAAAGAAATAGGTTTGTAAGAAAAAATAGTGCAAACAAGCCATTTCTCAAGCAACTGACCTACTTTTAAAGACATGTTTAGTATGCCACAATACAGCCATTCTACTGAATTGTTAGAGGTATATTTGTTATCTCAAGTGGCAGAGTGGTGTACTTGATAATGTTTCTGCTTGGCAGATCAAGTAAATGGGGTTTGAATTCTACATCTGGATATCATCTGTGTGAAGTGTGCCAGTTCCACCCGTGTCTGTTTTGGGTTTCACCTGGTAGGCTGATTTTAATCCTACTTCCCGAAAGAAGTGTGTGTGTTAGGTTTGTTAACTATTCCAAACTAGCTCTGTGTGGATGTGTGCATGACACTACGATAAACTGGTGTCCAGTCCGGGGTCAGTTCCTTCCCTTCCACCTGATGCCTGCAGCAATAGGCCTTAATTTGATTTAGGGATCTAAGAATGTAATATAACATTTACTGGCTCTGTAATGCAATGATAAGTAACATATATATCTTATTCAGCTACTACTGAAGACTATTATTATTTTAAAGATATTTACATTTTAAATGTGTGGTATAGTTAATAATAATTCTCTGCATTTATTTAGCACTTTTCTCACTACTCAAAGCGCTCAGCAATTGCAGGTTAAGGGCCTTGCTCAAGGGCCCAACAGAGCAGAGCCCCTTTTGGCACTTACGCAATTCCAACCGGCAACCTTCTTAGAAAATGGATGGATTTTAATCATCCCAATTATAACTACAGACTAGAGTCATAAATAGCAATAAGAGAATCCTTGTAAAGGAATAATTCTTGCCCCACTCTCATTTACCTTACTTGTCCTTTCAGAGTATAGGTATGTGTTTTCAAAACTCACAAATGTCTGTGTATGTGAAGACTAAATAGCCTAATCATATAAAATTAAGCAATGTGGTTTAAATAGAATGAATTGATGACACATATTCTATCCATTAATGTAAAACCTATTTAATCAAAAGTACCAGTGAAATAAATCTACTACGACTAACAAAGGACAAATGCTGGGGATAACAGATTATACACAAGATCAATCAGACAAACATAAAAAACACTGACTTCAGTAGCTTATCTTTAGTTGGAGCCAGTATATTCAGAAAAGATAAGAACAAAAACCTGCAAAGAAGTTGACCCAAAACACAGCTTTGAAAAATGCACAAGGCAAATGTGACAATATCTGACCTTTCCTACTAGACTCTCCAATATCTCATCTGTATGTGTTCCCTTTTCATAGGCTATCTATTCCTGCAATCCATAGTGAACACCTGTTATTAGTCCACCTAACAAAGTTGGTTTTTCATACTCCTCTAATTTGCTTTTCCTCCACTTCTGATGTTATTTTAAGATAGCTGTCACTGCAGAATACATTACACTCTTAAATCTGTTTTCTGCTTAAAACATAGACATACCCAACACCCTTTAGATGCGTATCCCACCTCTGTTTTCCATAATTCCAACATATCTTGCCTAGGTGTCCCTATTGCATATTTATGGGAATGACAGTGCATGGCTGACCCACAAAATATTCAGAAATATTTCAGGCATCAGAACATCTAGTTAATGCTTAACACAAGAAAGTTACTAAGGGGGTCTATATGTTCATAGAGTGCCAGACTATACAACTTTCCAATTTCTGTAAGTTCATGAAACATTTGGATCTCATCCTAAGACCCTAGTATAATATTTGAATCTTGTTCCACCTATTTCTCTGTTGTACAGTATGTCAGTCACCACATGACAGATGCATATATGTGACATATAAATACACTCATAAGAAATTCTCTGTGCCTAACATGATATACTGTTATATGCTAAAAGACAGACAGGAACTTTATATTTATTATTTGCATATTTTGCTGATACTGCTATCCAAGTGCTTTTGCAGTACAACCATAGGTTTAGTGACTTACTCAGGGTCACATAATGAATCACACAGTAAGTCTGAAACAGGAATTTTATGGTTTATGTATATATAAAATATAACATAACGCTCTCAAACCCAGAACCTACCCTGACAACACAGGGCATAAGATATGAAGTAGTACTGAAAAGAGCTAGAGGCCTTTCACACACCTATCCACATTAAAATGCAGACACAATTAACCTATCCTTCATATCGTTGTGGACGAAAAAGGAAAACTGAAATAGCCAGCGGAAAACACCATAACTACAGGGAGAACACGTTAAACATCTTATTAACCCAGATTTGAACACCTGAGTTACCAGTGCTATGTATTGTCCTACCTACTGTACTGTGAAGTCAACATGTGTAGTAATGCCATTATTGACCACCAGGGGACACTACCATCACAGAAGGGGGTCACTCAAGCTGTGGTGTATTACTATACTTAATAACATAAACTCTATTACTGTGTTGAGGCTCCCCATATTTTTACAAGGGTACCACTCCGGTACACCTCAGCAGTGAGACTAACATGCAGGAAGACATGGTGCCACATGGGGAAGTTTTACCCATATGACACATGAGAATGATGATGTCTGACTCGACCCTAGAAATGCGTACAGTGTGATATCTAGAAGAGTCTGGGGCACAATAAAAAGAGGCTTTGATTTCTTTTGATTAGAGTCGGGAGGCAGCTGGTGGCAAGAGCTCAAATGAGGGAGGAAAGAGAGCCAAAATATTAGAATGTTGGATGGGGGAGCAATTGAGAGAGTTACCAGAGACAATTACTGTTTAGCGAGGTTCAGAGGGCAGAGGATTTTATTTTTTTCTCTTTTGTTGTACTTTTCCGTCCTCATGTATTGTTTATTCATTCTTTCATTAATAAAGCCTTTTTATAATATATTACTGAATTTAATTAACAGACCAGGAACTATTAATGAAAACACAGACTCTAGGGCCTACTCCACCTCTTTTAACTGGTACACTGTATCATTGTTTGGCAACTAGCACAGAAGCATGTTGTCACTTGTAAAATACTCTTCTGGCAAGATTTTATAAGTTCAGATACATATGTGAATACTGAGTAGTTTCATTAAGTATTAAACTGTGAGAAAACAGGATTTATGAGATATATATTGAAAAATAATGAAAATAGCCCACTTCCTCTCATCTAGAGGAAATAAGCACTGTTCACTTTTACTTGAAATGTATAATGTTTGTAAAGAAGACATTAAAGTAAAAATAGTTATTAGTATTGCCAGGTTGTTAATTTTCATCTGGACTAGACAGAGTTAACTATATCAGAAAAAATACTACTTTTCTGATACAGATTGTGAAAATTAAACAGAAATAAAAGAATTACAAGGAAAAAACGTTCTGAACACATTCCTTTGGGCTCATTGACACCAGCCTTTTATCTCACTTTGGAATGTGGCTTGTTACTGTATGGAAAACCCATGTGGGCTGAAAGAGGTGCAATCTGAGCTGAAATAAACACACTTAGTAAAGTGAATTGATTCAACTTAATGACATGAAAAGCGATACAGGCATATAAGGAGGAGACAAGAAAAATGCAGAGTCACCCAGCATGAATATTTTACTTTGTATATACTTGAACTTCCATGTACAATACATCACATGATTTCACTTCTTGTTCATTTCTTCTAAATTAAACATCTTTTACTAGCAACACATGAAATAAACCCTATTGACAATACACTGACAAAAGCAGGTCAAGTCTTCTTTTTAAAATTCAACTTTATTTATGGACCTTGCCTGGTAAACATTCTCTTTGAGTTATACATCTTTGTAAATGTAGTACTGTGTTTAGTAACAGACAACTGCCTTTTAAAATGAAGAGTGAAACAAAACATCTATCATACTAGTGCCTAGGATAAAAGGCAAATCCAGCTTAATTTATCACAAATATGCAAATACATTAACTTTATTAAAACAGGTATACAAAATGTATAGATTTTGATATACAAATATATTTTACATGCATACAGCAAAATTCAGCTATAGCGTCATTGTATGTCAATCCACTCATAACGTTTATTATTCTACTCAGTTGCGTTATCATCATCATCATATACATTTCCATATATATCCTATATTCTTGTTATTGTAAGTATTTAAACACAATTTATAAAATGTGTCTTGGTTTGAAGTTTTATAGTACATAATGTTACTGTTCATATCTAAGAAAGTCCAAATGTTTGACCTCGGACTACAAAACCACATTCAATCAACAATAAGGAATGGAAACATAATATACTTATATTCATGTGTTTTAATACTCACCAGGCCAAAACTACTAAATTTCGTTGAGGTTGGAAATCTTTTAGTTAATAAATTCCATTCACAAAACAGTTATTCCATATCAGTTACTATGGCAATGTCAAGCACCAATGAGAAGGCACGGTTAATAATGGGGTAAAAAAGTGAAGTTCAAGTTGAACAGCTGCCTGCTATTAACATTAATATATGAAATATAACGCCTTCCCTCAAGTTTTTGAAAGATATGCTACTCAGAATTTAAGACTGCATGTTCACTTAGAGAAGCAAGCATCTGGGGAAACAACTGCTTAAGATGTATGTCTCGTATATTAAAAATAAAGTCTAAATTATGTTAAGATATATTAAGTATGGTTACAGTGTGCGACCTGAGTTTCACAATCAATGGAAATCTTTTTTACGATGTGTTTGTTGCACCTATATATATAATGTGGATATATATAAAAGGTTTGCTTCCAATCAATCAAATCAGATCGGCAAAATGATTGGGTAATATGAGACTATATACTTAACAGATCATGCTTTCTTCAGCTATGACGCAAGCTATATGGAGTAATAAATTATTTCTCATGAGGCTACTGATGCAAATATGAGCGGTTGTTTAAAGTTGAATTATATATTTATAAGCTGCATGTTCAAAGCCTGTGAAAGCACTGACAAGTAGAATCAAGAGCAGCACTCTGGGGCTAATGAATGAAGGCTCACGTCCACTAGGCTGCTGCTCCTTTTTTTCTCCCACCGAAGGTGTTTGCACATTAGATCTGGAAAGCTGACATCATTACTACACTGAAATACTGACTACATTATGTTAAAATACACATGTACTTGTAATTGCATCCCACATCATTACTAAATATTTAGAAAGCAATCAACTGCTAGTACTGAAACCCAGTGATATGTCGAAATACTTATGAGTATAGGCGGCAAGGCAACAAAACTTCTAATACCCGATTCATATTTATTTACAACGCCCGAGGGCCACGTTTCGTGTTTCCAGACACTCATAATTTCCTAGAGACCACGAGAAATCCGACCTTACCTAAATTCTTTAGTAAATTCGATAAGAAAAAAGTGTAGAGATGTGTCACTTTTAAGTGTACGCGTAATCGGCAAACAACAACGAAAAAGAAAACCTGAAAACGCCACTTACCTGTACGAGAACTTCAGCGTCAAAGAGTATCGCTAGCTACCTCTTGACTCTGGCGCTCCGCTGTCAAACACGAGGAGAAGCTCTTAGCGGAAGAGCACGGAAAAGGTAAACAAACATCAAAACATTACATCAAAACAAATGAGTAGTGGCACATGGATTATGTCGCGGCAGAAATGGCTTAATAACGGTCGTTACACCAATAAGCGAGAAGTTTCCACTCCGGAGGAAGTACATTACCAAGTATTGAACTGACACAGTGACAGCTAGACGAAAGCGAAAAGGTTTGTCAAGGAGGAGGGGCAGTAGCATATGATTGACAACAGAAGTGGCCAATGTGAGGGCCGGTTGAAGGTTGCGTCACATACATTAATAAATTAGTCTCCTTTTTTCAAAGACAGCGGGGATCGGGTACAGCGGCCTTTGCTGACGTACAGTGTTCTCGCCGCGGGCGCGGTGGGTGGTGTCCTTCAAGGTGTGCCGGAGGATGTGTCGGTGAACGACTAAGGGCGCTTTAACAAAAATATGTTAGGAATGACGACTACTTAATACTGACTTACTGGACCGAAAACGAGCCGTGTTGCCGAATTGTAAATGTCTTTAGTAATGTCAGCCGAGTGTGTGAGACTTTGAACATATGGGATGCTGCGCGAAAGAGAAATACTCGTAAGATATCGTGTTTAATGGCCGTCTCTCTTAATCTGACTGTGCTTTAGTTTTGTTGTTTTGTGTCTGTTTATGTAACATTATTTTTGGTAATGCAATCTAATACTGTATATGGAATTACATGTAGCTGTTTACGTTAATTCATATACTTAATAGGCAAATGCTTACTGAAACTAAATGACTTCTCTAGTTACCAACAGTTAAAGCAAAATGTCACCAGCCTAATTTCACTTCACATATTTACCATTTTTAGGTTCCGTCTAGCAGTATCAGGTGTCATGCATTCTGGTAAATAATTAACTCTTTCATTGCATGAATTATGTGTACATCTATGTACCTTTTTACTACAAGGATGGCATGAGTGCAAGTTAAGTAAACGGTTTCTCCACATTTCACTTGTGCCATTTCATACTTTTACAGGATGGTGGATTGGTCTGCATCATCAGGGTGACTTGGGTGCACACCTTGGGGCTCTTTTTCAAAAAACAGTCTTAGCATATTTGAGAAAAAATGCCCAATAACAGGAAAAATCCAAGTTTTCACCAACAGGAACTTACAGCAGCCTGATATCCGGTTCCCATCCATATTTCTACTTCAGTCATCACAAATATAAACCTGTCTAAGTAAACCTAAATAAAAAGCTCTTTAAAAGAAAAATCGGGAGTAGTCTCTCCTAGACTTTCTCATATACTCAGATATGGGGATGGATATTTGAGGAGTAAACTGAAAGACAATAATTATATATTTATATTATGTACATTAAAGAACCATCAACATCAAATCAAATGAATAATATGTTGAACAATTATTATTAAAGTAAAGTTGAATAAATCTCTGCAGCTGCATGAATAAAAAAAAATCGAGTATGAGTTCAGGTAAAGTACCACTTCCAGTTAGCGGAAATAGCCCAAAAGTTGAAAGAAATCTATGTTTTGTACCTAACACTTGTATGCACAATTTGGTTGACCTAAATGAAAGCATACTCAAGTTATTGTGTTTACATACACATACACACACAGACATAATTCTTAAAAATCGAAATTTATGGACTCAGGGAGATCTAAAACCCAAAATGCACAATAAAATGTTATCCTTTTGTCACAAAGTAGCCACTGGCCTTCTAATAATGTTTATTTGAAGATTTTTAACTGCAGTATTAGATGAATGTTGATTTCCCTCAGATGTAATGTTGCACTTATTAATTTTATTGTTACATTCATTGTAAAATGTAATCAACAAAAAATGACTTTTCTACTTCTATGCCTGATTTATTATTGCCATATGTGATGTTCATAATGTCTGAGTATATGGGTGTGCCTAGTGGTGGTAGAGTGCTGAGTGTTGACACTCTGGAGCATGTGAGGGTCTTAATCCGGCCTTGTCTGAATCATTGCATTGAAAGAGTGGATAAGTCAATAACTTTGTCTGTGATCAGCAAAAGCATTATTTGAAATGCCTTGAGTTCCTCCTTCATTAGCAGCATCGCCAACCTTTGAACAAACAGTAGATTTTACTGTCTTTTGAATGACTCCCTTTTTTCCACTCTAGGGGTTGCCTCTTTCTCATGTTTCATTTAGGTGGATATGGCTACACCATTTTGAATGAACTACCATATGCGCTGTTCTTTTTCAAAGCTATCGAAGTAATAGTAGAGGTACTTTAAAAATAAGGATGATATACTTTATGAACTGATGTTTATTAGAGAGTCAGTTCCTTATGTACTCCCAAGTGGAGCTGTCCAGAAAGATCCAGTTTTTGTTAATGACCATCAGCACTGATTGGAGAAAACTTAACCAATGCACTGTTAGGGACCATCGTACAGTGGATTATGTGGCAACACTAACTTAATAGGCAGGTTACAGTGTACTGTTGGATAGGCTGATTGGGATCTTTGTAGTATTGTACTGCAGGGTGAAGTCTCAAGAAGTTTCTGAATTACTTTTGGAGGGAGCTGATATGCCAAGATGAGAAGTATCAGAGAAGTTTTCTTTTGCAACTTTCAAGTAACAGTCATTTTGTTTTTTTCTAAACATTTCTAAAGTCAGCCTTAAACTTTCTTGGCTCATATGACCTCTGCTCTGTCTGGAAACTGCATCAGCCTCGAAATGCATAAGTGAAGCCATGGTGAAGTTGCTATCATTAATTAGTTACACCCTGTGTTATCATGTAGAAAAAAAGCCTCTATCCAAAAGTTTATTTCTTTACACTCTATCACAATTTGGGATTTTTTTTGTTATGTGCAATATTCCCTTTTTGTGTGTTCAGTTCTTGACAAAGTGCAAGGACTTACTGAGAGTTGTTAACATAACCTGGAGACTTTTATCTCAATTCAAGGGCTGTGTATTGAAAAATTAAGCTTTGTTTGGTATTTCTTGTGTAGTTAAAAATGACAATTGTTAATGTGTCAAAATCAATTTTAAAGGAATGATTCTTTGGAGTTCTTTCTTACACTGGAAAACACTTGGAACCTTTACCATTATTTTGATTCCTCATGGAAAGTGAGACATAATTGTACCTGCTTGAATGCTACCCTGAATTTCACAGGTAGTCAGCTACTCTAGTACAGAATTCTGTACTTGGAAGTTAAAAGTACTTTTTTTCTAGTGTGCTCATAATATAAAATCTTTAGTCCTGCCATTGTTTATCAGGGTGGGACATTAGTTAAGGAGACCAGCCTCAACCATTTTTTATCTTTGGAAGACCACATGTTGTTCATAACTGTCACTTAAATGAGCCTTGGCTGATTCATTAGAACAAGTTAATTGCTACCATCATCCGCTTTGTAAAAAAGCATAATTTTCATAATAAATATGTCCTCATTGTACCAAAGGTAGTTATCATAATAGATATGCCCCCATTCTGTTTAGAAAAGTTTACAATTATCTGCACCCCATTTTAAAAGATCATCACAAGGGAGATAGATCCCCATTCTGTTTAGAAAAGTTCAAATTTATCTGCATGTCATTTTAAAAAACATCATATGGACATTGATAATTTAAATAAATTCATGCCTTTTTTCCACACCTTATTGTTGGACCCTCCTGCAAGTAATATCTAATCAAAAGAAAAGAATAATCATGCCCCTAGTATAGCATGACATCATATTCAGTTTCTTTCTGAGGTGTACAAGGAGAAACCACCTCCCACATCTTACTTTTAAAAGTCAGGTAGAATAAGTATACACCATTGTTCAGCAAATTCCTACCTTTAAAAATGAGGAGAATGGGAGCAGGCACCGATACAGTGTATTGCCGCACCCATCACATGACAAACCACCTCAGAATCCTAATTAAAACACAAGTGCAGCAGGTGACACCTCAGCACCACATTAACTTGAATGGGATAGAACAGTGTGAGTTTTTTTTTTTACAGTGGCTGGAGTGCCAATCCTGCCACCAACCCCCCAAATGTTCCCTTACAAGTTGGAGGAGCTGCTTGCAGGGCTGGATGCAGGTTAATGTTATACCCAGAACAATGCAATTGCAGGTTAAGGGAGTGGAATCACTTCTGGCATTTATAGAATTCAATTCTGGCACAGATCCCTAGCCTCAGAGCCACGACACAATTAAAAATGAAAGCTACAACAAACACACTAGCATACTAGTAGCATTCTGTGAAAACTCTGTGCTGTTCACATATTTACATGAATGGATGATAGTATTGGGAAATGCTAAATGCCATCCAGAGATGTCCACTCTGTCTATGTACCCTTATCCTTCTGATTCTGATACACTACAGAGAAGTATGTGTGGCGATTGAATCACTGGTGATTCATAGACAGTCTGTGCCTCACGCATTGTCTTTTTCTAAGAATAGCACCTTAAGATTTGGCAGATCTGGTCCCACAGTCTGTTTCTAAGAGATCATTTTGTGGTGGCTCAGTAGTTGTCTTGCTGTACAGGATCAAGAAGACTCAGTGCAAACAGATTGACTGATTGTTTTAAATATTGAACTGCAGCCCACGTGTTTAATGATTCAGTGTCCACCTTTGACTAACTGGATATTCCTTAATATAATTATCTGGCAGTATTTAGAACATAAACAGTTGTACCAATGTAGTATACATTGGTGGATGTTTTCTATAGAAACACTTTATGTAAACTGAAAACTACAGTATGTATGCACTGTAAATATATCTTATGACAATTAAATAGTAGAACAGCCTGCCAAACTGGTTTGTTTCTGATGAGTACATCATTCCATCTGAACATATTTCAGTCACTTAAAAGTGACTTACAATACATACTAGATTTGCTAATGAGTTTTGTTAATTCTGTTTTTCTCTCTGTCTCCAGCAATACAACAATTTTTATTTTCATCTGTGGCAAAACTGGTGAGTTGAGGGCACATCTAGGGGGGTGTAATTCTTGTCACTTCTTATGGTATTTATTTCCTTTTAGGTGAAGCTGTACTTAATAAACCACAGTAGTCATGAGCCTTCTCCCTATCAGAGGGGCAGGTAATGTAGTGTATCTCAGGCTATTTCACTTTTGTTCACTTTCTTTTATTTATGGGTTTCCTCTTTGCTTTTGTATATGCTGAAAGTCATGATGTTGATAAACCATATTGTAGAAAATATTCCTTTAGGCAGAAAATAAAATGACTTACATAAACACAAAAACAAAAAATGAGTGAACAGCTCTGAAAACATAACAAAATCAAAATATCACAGTTTTAAACATAATAAATTATTCTGTTTCCTTCCTTTTCCTACATACAGTAGGTTTCCCTTAATGGATGGCCATCACATATTATGTCCGCAATAAACCTGTGCAGTTTCCAGTGAAAAGAATCCCCTCTGCAATATTTTACCAAAGAAGAGAGAATTAGGTCACTTTGAAGTTTCAGAAAACTTTAAGACTAATACCACTTCCTGTGACTAAAATATTTTGTATGCCTGCTTCACTCAGACACAGCATTCAAAAACAAATGTAAGGATGGCAAAAAAAGATAAAATAACCTGAGTGGTAAAGAGCGTAAGGTGATGGGTGTGTAAATTATAGGGGAAAAGATGATAATAATAAAAATAAATGAAAAAGATGTGAGTGATGATGAGTCACACAGAAAAAAGAGAAAGTAAGAGAGAACTGACATCCAAAATAAAGTAAATGTTTTTTGTTGTGCTAAATAAAATACACTTCAAATGTTTTAAATTGCTACTAATACAGCTTCTTTAATTGAAGTGCACCATGTGGCCACCACAAAGTGACCATCCAGGGATTAGACCAAGAAAAACATTTTTCCAGTAAAAATAACATATTAGTACCTATATTTTAACTTTAATCATTGCATTAACATTTTTTTATCATTTATTATTAAATACAGTACATGTAATGATCATATCACACCATTCTCAAACCTGCTTAATCCAATTCTAGGTCATGGGAACCTGAAGCCTAATCCAGCCAAACTTGGAGCAAGGCAGGAAACAGGCCTGGGGAGGAAAAGTCCATCACTGGTCAAACTTAGCATTGCATAGCTTTATTTTTCTATGGTTTGAATACATCTTGTAGGTGGAGTATATACTTCAAAATTATATTCATATTAATTTTAGGATTATGGGACACAGAAAAAATGAGTGTTGGCAATACACAGCCAGTACCCAGACAATAATTCAAACCTGGGATGGCTCCACCTTTCTGCTCATTTGCTGTATTTTGGCTTAGAGCAATGAAAATATGTTGGCACAAGCCTAGAATAAAAACCTTTAAGAAACTGGAACTCAAAGTGACTGCTAAATCTCATTTAAAGTTACACCTTATACAGAAGGTTTTGCTTGAGGATGAGAATAGTTGAGTCTATAATATAATTGAAACACATTTAAACTGGGTCTGTGCTGACTGCACTAAAGAGCAGCAGAGTTTAGTTAGAAAAGGACAAGTGGTGGGTCATATTTGGGAAATCAAAAAGCAAATAGCCAGGAATTCAAAAACCAATAAACACACATACAGTATAACCAGAGCCAAAACATAATCAAAAAGCAAAGCCAGAATTCTTTAATAAGAAGTATTTAAAAAAAAACAACAGGATTTGTATGTTAAGGTTTGGATGGAGCCAAATCAAAGACAACCAAGAAGTGCATGACGCGTCCTTTATACTCTTGACCTGAATATGTTATGTGCTACACACTTCCACGTTGAGCTTGCTTAGCAATGGCATGACAACCCACAAATACTCCTGAAAAATGTGGCACCCATAAGTAAAACAATGTGGTACTGAGAGAGAATGTTACTTATTTTCATTAAACAGATAATATCAATGTCGAATGGAAACTTCCAGATGTAAGAGATCATTTGTACCCTCAGAAATTAGGCTGTTTAATGAGAACAGGTAATTGAAATACACATTTATTACTCACATGGCAGATTCATATAAGCCACTACATAGATAGGGGTAAAGTTTTTTTTAGTTTATTTATTTGCATATGTATGTTTGTGTAACATATGTATGCATGTAGGTGTTCCGATATTTTTCTTCCTCCTGTCTTTTTATATTTTAAACATATGTCTATGTAAGATCATTATTGATGCCCAAACCAAATAAAATTTCCTTTATGGCATAATAAAGTTGAGTTGAGTTGGACATTTTTAAAAAATGGATCAAGCACCAAAATAGATGTGACCATGAGATTCCATGACCTCTAAAACCCGTAAAATAAGGTCTAAATAGTTTTAGAGGTCAAGGACATTATAAAAATCAGAAACAAGAGCCTGATCATGGCAAAACCTAATTATAAAGATACTTGAAAAAATAAATTAACATTGATATTTATTATGTCTACTGCTATTTTCTTTATAAGAATGGGATGCTCTGTCTTATATTTGTTAGTGACAAACATTACAAAGCAGTTTTTTTATTAATGAAATTGGATTTTTTCCAGATATACTGTATGTGTTACAACAGAAGAGTTATATAATACAATAATCAAACATATGTTACCATAAACAAAGATGAAAAATCAGTCCAGTCAACAATAAAAAATGTAGTTTGAAGATCGAATTTTATTTGTACCATCATTAAAATGCATATCTATATATATAAAATTGAATTCTATCACGCATACAGTACCCCACCTATTTCTACAAAACTTTGCAGTCATTTCCAGCATAGTCCAATTTCCAGTATAGTCTAATGTTGCATATAGGCTAATGGAATTATAGATTTTCAAAGTATAAAAATATAGAAAAAATAAAAACTGAGACAGTTTCACTAAAAGCTGACATTTTTGCTGAAACTTTGCTCTTTTAAACTCAGATCTGCTTTTTGTTTATTTTACACATGTAACATACATTTTATTACTCTTCCAGTCAAAGCTGGGTAGAACAGCTCGTTTTTTACCAAGCTTAGAGAGCTTGGTAATTAATTGTGGTGTCCTTCTACTGTAGATTACAATTTATTTAATTGAGAGGCATATAAAATAATTTGACATTTTAGATTTAACATTTTGTATAGAGTATATCTGGAATTGTGTTGATCTCTTTCAAAAACTCAATATGAGAAACAATTAATTCAATTAAGTTATCGTTCCTTACTAGAGGATTTAATCGACAATAGTGGGTTGTGCAGAAAGCATAGCGATTTAAATTCCAAAATCTCTCTATATATGAAATCCAAAGTCTGTCTGGACACTTTTTCACGAAAGAACTGTTTTTCTATAATTTGCTCGAACATTACTGTTGATTTTGAGATTTCTCTCATTACACTAGGTACCATAGTTCTATTGCAGGAGTGATTTGTTCACGGTAATCTGAGACAGAGGCTGCGGGCATAGGGGAGGGGGAAGCATGACGTCAAGAGTGGGGAGCCGGGCGGGGCAGTCCCCACACACGTGCCAGCCTCCATTCGAGTCGGTCTACCTATTGCCATGTTTTGGAGAGTACCTTGCTTCCTCTTAGCTAGCTATACCTGTTTGTTTATTGATTTTTAAAGTTTGTCCTGTTTCACTGCTATATGGGACATCAGGAATGGGGAGCCGGACAGGGCCCTCATCACTCACTCGCCAGCCTCTGTTTGAGTGGCTGTACTTGCCACCACATTTTGGAGCATACCTTGCCTCCACTTAGCTAGCAATACCTGTTTGTTTATTGATTTTTAAAGTTTGTCCTGTTTCACTATAAGGACAGCCAGTAAGATAATAAGTGATAATGATTGCATAATTTTGCAAGATTTAGGAATAGCCAAACTATTGTTATTGCATTCTGCTATATCTCATATTTCTTGAATTTGACTTAGTGTAACAAAATATTTAATAAAAAAATGGGGTAACTAACTCTTTGAGGAAATAACTAAAAATTTAAAATGGTCTAACTAAGCCCCCGAACACACCCAAATGTTATACCATGTATACATTTTCTAACTTGTTTTCCTTAAAGCTCATGATTAAGACATTTCATATTCTGACTTACTAACCTTAATGTACAAGCAATATGTGATTTTTGCATTTTAGAACTAATCATATACTGGAGATGAGATATTAAGAACTCTCTATATTTTTTAACTTTCAGTACAATTCTACATTTACACATTTCAAGCCCTGCCAATGACCATAATATGTTCTTGACTGCAGTATTGCAATTATAAAATGGCCACCCATGTCAACCTTGCCTTTTCAAACAAGGCTAAGAGCAAACGCTTTTTAGTTCTTGTACTCTGACATGATAAACAGTACAGCAACTCCAAAATACAGTTCCTCCCAATGACATTGACAAATTAGTTTCTATATGTAATAGTATCCAATTATTGTTATGAATATATCTAGTAATGAAAAAGCATATTATAAGAATGTCTTATTGTCTATTGAACTGTCCATATTCTGACGATCATACCTCACAGTTGTTATACTATCCTGTACACAACTTTACATAATGATCTCTAGATTTTCACTGTTACACAATGTTGCACAAATGAAAAAATAGCCACAAGTGTTAAACAGCCCAGCAGTGCACTAATGGAATTGTTCAAAAATAAAAATAAACATAATAATATAACCAAGTGGTGCCTTAAGCAGAAAGCAGAGGCAGCTTCTTTCTCTAAAATTCACTAAAACATAATGATTTTGTAACACACAAGACAATCAACACTGATTCATTATAAATACTATATGTCTGAAGATGAAACTGAAAAGTCCAAGTCATGGTTAAACAAAGTAGCTATTAATAGGCACAAATTGTGCATGTCTGATAAGCAACTAGCTATGTTTCCCGGTGTTGCCAAGGTGTTTTTTTAGAATGTTCTATAAATTTTAATTTACACTTGTCTGAGTAAGTCACATTCAGTTGTCCATGAGAGATGCAGTTTGACCGGAGATGTCTGGCTACAACACATAAACTAACAGGGAACTGTACCCATTTAAAGTGGGATGTTAATTTGACAGGATGAAAAGAATCCACAAAATAAATATGGACTCTCTTTTATTAGTTCTTGTTAAGATTATGGGTGGTCATTCTGCCAATAAGCTGCTCTGCTTGGACTGTTATTCTCCTTCATCCTGTCAAAGGTAGTCCCTGACATAGAAAAGGAGAGACCTGATGCTTGACAACAGAAATATCATTCCCTGAGCCTACCATTGCATCAAGCTGCTATATAACCTATGTTCTGTATTAACCTATAAGCAAGACTATCCCTTAGTTGTGCTACAGTTTTAATTAAGATACATACCACTGTGCTTGAGTGAGGATAAACAAATATACATACATTAAAATATATGCCAGATAAGCTTTAGTTACTGTGCCTATAAAAAGTATTCACCCCTTGGATGTTTTCACATTTTATTGTTATACAACTTTGAATCACATTTTATTTAAGTTGTCTTTTTTGGCAATAATCAACAGAAAATCACTCTTTAATATCAAAGTGAATACAGAGTTTTGCAAAGTAGTCTAACTAATGAAAAACAGAACACAAATTACTTATTGCATAACTATTTATATCCTTTAACGTGACACATCTAAATCATCATTGGTGCAGCTAATTTGCTTTAAGAGTCACATGATTAGTTTAATGTGGATCACCTGTCTGCAGTCAAGGGGTTTTAATTGATTATAGTATAAATGCTCCTGTATTTGAAAGATCCATCTTGTGGTGAATTAATATTGTGGCTCACCATATACAATGAAGATCAATGAACTCTCCAAGTAACTCTGTTAAATGGTGATTGAAAAACACAAGTCGGAGCTGGATACATGCAAGTATCCAAATCACTGAATATCCCTTGGACTCCAGTTAAATCAGTCATTAGGAAATGGAAGGAGTACAGCTGTAAATCTGCCTAGAGTAGGCCATCCAAAAAAACTGAGTGATCGAACAAGAAGAAAAGTAGTTAGGGTGGCCACCAAGAGAACTCTGAAGGAGTTGCAGTCTACAACCTATTGGCAAAACTGGAGAGACTGTGCAGACAACAGCTGTTGCCTGGGTGCTTCACCAGTTGCAGCTTAATGGAAAAGTAGCAGAGAAAAAGCACACATGACATCTCAGCTAGAGTTTGTCAGAAGATACACAGGAGACACTGAAGAAAGCTTGAAGATGGTTCTATGGTCTGATGAGACAAGACTAAGCTTTTTGGCCAGCAAAAAGCCAAAGTGCATAAGTCAGGCACTGCTTATTATAAAAAAATCACCATCTCCACCATGAAGCATAGCGGTGGCAGACTTATGAGGGTAGAAAGTAAAATGAATGCAGCACAAATCCTGAAGGAAAACCTGATGTAGTCTGCAAAATCCCTGCACCATGTGCTTTCCTAAAAGTCAACAACACCAAGCATAAAGTCAAAGCTACACAAGAATGGCTTAAAAACAGCATTGTTATTGTGTATATTATTTTGTCACATGAAACTGTATTATAAAGTAAAGTATTTTGTTATTAATTAAAAAAATAGCTATCCTGCCCTTGCATTTTAAAATGGAGGTGAAGGGCACAGTTGTTCAAAGTCAAAACCACATGAAGAATTTCTGGTTGGACTTGAAAAAGTCTGTTCACTCATGATCCCCATGCTACATGATAGAACTTCAGCAGTTCTGCAAAGAAGAATGGGGGAAAATGGCAAATAGAGATCTGTCCACCGAGTCTAAGCTGTAACTGCTGCCGAAAATACATCTACTGAATAGTGTCTTGAAGGGGCTGAATACTTACGTGATCAATTATTTGCTGTGTTATGTTTGTAATTAATTTGAACTACTGTGCTGAAATCTGTTTTCATTTTGGTATGAAAGAGTCTTTTTCCCGTTGAGCAGTATCAAAAAAGCAAAATTAAATCCATTCTCAATGTGAAAACTTCCAAGAGGTGAAAACTTTTTATAATCACTGAACGTGTTATTTCAAAAATCTGCTGTTATTTTAAAATGGGAAAAAATGTTACATTTGTTTCCAGAAACATATGGTCCCAACTAGGGCCAAAAATAGTGAGGGAAATGTTTGATCAAACAAAAAATGTAATGTACAGGATAGAATGCTAACCAGGAAAGAACCATTGCAACCTGTAAGATACTAGTTTACTGTTGATAGATCACACTTTATTATTTCATGTCACTCATTCTTATCTTAAAGCAGGAGTAAAGCTAAAATTATATCATACAATTCAGTGTGCCAAATTTCAAGTCCGTTTCTTGAAAAATAAAGCTGTGCATAAAGAATAAACAAACATAAACTAAGATTTACAGATACAGAGACTAGTTACTAAATGTTGAAACTGGTGCCCAGCAACCACAGCAGGTACTGCATATCTCACTCCTTTTTCAAAGCTTAGAACTAAGTCATTAAAGTAAAGAGAAACAATACGTACCTTTCTTGTGCATTACCTTACTGCAGGTCTTAATTATACTTTTAACTCTCTCCAATAACCTATGCTACCGTGTCATTATTCAGACCCACCCACATTCCCAGTGCACCTCAGTTTGTTACTATGGAGTTGGTATGTGGCAACATTAGACATCTCATTTCAAGACAAAGCCAAATCTCTCAGCCATCCTGCTGTTCTTTACTTAATAGTACATTAGCTGGCTTGTGTTGGCTGGCCAGCAGCTGCATACCTAAATACTTACACAACCTTCTTTTCAGCATAGTAGTTTACAGTAACCACTTTTCTTTCATCCCTAGACACTTCCTTTCCTATTGACGTGCATATGACATCTAATCTACAGTAGTTACAGACTACACATTCTACTAATAAGCTAAAATATTCCAAGGTATTGTATTAGTATTTTTCTATATCAAAGGCATTAAATCAGAGTGTAAATGCAGATGTTTCTCATTTTTATTTATATTTTATAGAAATGATTACTTACCAAGTTGAACTATACCCAGACATGATCATTTGGTTTTAATAAGAATGAAAAGCAGAAGGAAATGTGTAGTTTGTACCACTAGGTTTTAAATGTGCAGTAAATGTAGCACATGTGGTACACAGTATATAATTTAAATTTATCTAATGTTGGGCAGTATTAAACAACAGCAACATTTTTTTTTATAGCACGTTTTCATATAAGTGATGTACAGTAGCTCAAAGTGCTTTACAAGACTTTGTTGGACAGTTATCTTATCTGAAGATCTTGCCTATACATTGTTCTCCTCTCATGCTTAATGAATATTAGTCTGAAGAGGTCTATTAATTTTTCACATTTAAGATACAGTATTTTACTTAAAGGTTTTCCAATGTTGTATCTGTCCAGGTGTCTGTATAAACACAGGGAACTCCAGTTTCTGTATTACATCTTGGCTGAAGAAGGGGCCTGAGTAATTTTGCTTGACTTCTCACTACATTTACAAGATGAAGAAAGAAAAAAGAAAGATATAAAAATAAAATTAGGCAAAACTAAGTAATAAAGAATAAAGTAAGGTTCAATGGCCAGGAGGACAGAAACAAAAAAAGAAAAAACCTTGAGAGGGCTGGAGAAAAAAAAAACAAAATCTGCAGAGGTTCTGAGTACTCAAGACCGCCTAGCCCCCACTGGCAATTCTGCCTAACATAAATGATCTCAATCAGTCCTAATGGTTTTCAGGCTTCACAAGGAATAATTAGATATGACAGTCATATGGACATCTGGCCATAAATCCATCAATGTAAGGACTGCATGGTGCCTTGATCAGGTGGTGGTGGTGAAAGTGCCCAGCAGAGAAAGTAGAGGTTAGTACGGATTGTAGAGCTATGATAAAAATTAAATACATACTGTGCATCCAGCAAGTATTCACAGCGCATCACTTTTTCCACATTTTGTTATGTTACAGCCTTATTCCAAAATGGATTAAATTCATTTTTTTTCCTCAGAATTCTACACACAACATAATGACAATGTGAAAAAAGTTTACTTGAGGTTTTTGCAAAACTAAAATTAAAAATAAAAAAATTGAGAAAGCACATGTACATAAGTATTCACAGCCTTTGCCATGATGCTCAAAATTGAGCTCAGGTGCATCCTGTTTCCCCTGATCATCCTTGAGATGTTTCTGCAGCTTAATTGGAGTCCACCTGTGGTAAATTCAGTTGATTGGACATGATTTGGAAAGGCACACACCTGCCTATAGAAGATCCCACAGTTGACAGTTCGTGTCAGAGCACAAACCAAGCATGAATTCAAAGGATTGTCTCGAGGCACAAATCTGGGGAAGGATACAGAAAAAATTCTGGTGCTTTGAAAGTCCCAATGAGCACAGTGGCCTCCATCATCCGTAAGTGGAAGAAGTTCGAAACCACCAGGACTCTTCCTAGAGCTGGCCGGCCATTTAAACTGAGCAATCAGGGGAGAAGGGCCTTAGTCAGGGAGGTGACCAAGAACCCAATGGTCACTGTCAGAGCACCAGAGGTCCTCTTTGGAGAGAGGAGAACCTTCCAGATGGACAGCCATCTCTGCAGCAAACCACCAATCAGGCCTGTATGGTAGAGTGGCCAGACGGAAGCCACTCCTTAGTAAAAGGCACATGGCAGCCCGCCTGGAGTTTGCCAAAAGGCACCTGAAGGACTCTCAGACCATGAGAAACAAAATTCTCTGGTCTGATGAGACAAAGATTGAACTCTTTGGTGTGAATGCCAGGCGTCACGTTTGGAGGAAACCAGGCACTGCTCATCACCAGGCCAATACCATCCCTACAGAGATATCAAAGGAGTGGCTTCAGGACAACTCTGTGAATATCCTTGAGTGACCCAGCCAGAGGCCAGACTTGAATCCGATTGAACATCTCTGGAGAGATCTTAAAATGGCTGTGCACCGACGCTTCCCATCCAACTTGATGGAGCTTGAGAGGTGCTGCAAAGAGGAATGGGCGAAACTGGCCAAGGATAGGTGTGCCAAGCTTGTGGCATCATATTCAAAAAGACTTGAGGCTGTAATTGCTGCCAAAGGTGCATTGACAATGTATTGAGCAAAGGCTGTGAATACTTATGTACATGTGATTTCTCAGTTTTTTATCTATACTAATAAAAGGCAAAGCCCTCACTCACTCACTCACTCACTCACTCATCACTAATTCTCCAACTTCCCGTGTGGGTGGAAGGCTGAAATTTGGCAGGTTCATTCCTTACAGCTTCCTTACAAAAATTGGGCAGGTTTTATATCGAAATTCTACGCGTAATGGTCATAACTGGAAGCAGTTTTTCTCATTTACTGTAATGGAGATGAGCTTCAACGCCGTGGGGGCGGAGTTTCATGTGACATCATCACGCCTCCCACGTAATCACGCAGTACATAGAAAACCAGGAAGACCACAAAAAAGCGCTTAAGAAAACATGCATTATATAATTGAGAAGGCAGCGAAACAATAAGAAGCGAGCGAGTGAAATATACAACCATATTCATGAGTTCTGCTACTTCGGAAACAAAGCACGATGTAAACCTACACTTTAAATTAAGTTCATAGACAGGCTGCCGCTGGCGTTTGTAATTTAGTGCCCACCCATATAAGGCCGTCCGTCAGCGGCAATCCAATAGCAAACTGCCACGGGTAAATATTCACGGGTGAAGGACTGTGCTTATGGAGGGGAAGATGAGATGGTCAGGGTGGTGTTTGACACAAACTCAGCGAAACTGCGAGAGAAAGTTTTAAGTGCCAGGACTAAGGTAACATTAAATACAGCCATGGACATAGCACGAGATGGCACCAGCACAGCTGGGAACCTTCGATGCATGTACACCGAGTGGCTCACGTGAACTGACGCAGTGCATAGATAAAAAGCAACAGTTCCAAAGAGCGCTGAACAAAACCGAATTACACAATTGAAAAGGCAGCAAAAATATGAAGCGTTTGATACATACAAGCATATTCATAAATCCAACTACTGCGGAAACAAAGCACACGTGGAAAAAGTCAATGTCCCGCTAAAGGAAGACAGTGTAAAAAAAACCCGTGCATGCAGTGTGTCAGGTCTCAGATAAAGAAGAAGACGAGCTGTTTATTGATGCAGTAAGAAACTAATCGATGAATGAAACCTGTTATCTTTACAACGATTGACAAACACGGAATGTAACTTGAACACAACACATCGTACAAATACGACCCTGATTGAAACAAATAATGATAATCAAATCCTTGATGACAGCAACATTCAATAACACTCACAAAACAATTACTGTATATTGACAGTCATGTTACGTTATTTTTAAAATGTTCCCTTTTTCATAACTTCTACTTCTCCACTGCGATACGTGGGTATATATATAAATGTATATATATACCCCGATCTACAGTACATACTCTCGCATAAACAAGCCACACGCTGTGGCGCAATTGTAGAGTCTTCGCCTCTAATGCACT
The DNA here is from genome assembly GCF_016835505.1 of Polypterus senegalus. Taxonomy (NCBI): domain Eukaryota; kingdom Metazoa; phylum Chordata; class Cladistia; order Polypteriformes; family Polypteridae; genus Polypterus; species Polypterus senegalus. The sequence goes on along the minus strand of NC_053168.1, from coordinate 51,112,608 downwards.
GAGTATGTACGCGCACTGCCTGATTCATTTTACCTTCGCATCTCCTTGGTTTGGGACGTATGAAAAAATATTCGGTTAACGCAGAATCATGTTACGTTATTTTTAAAATGTTTCCCTTTATTAGCACAAGCACAGCTGAGAAGCTTCGATGCATGTACTCCATAAGCGCTAAAAATAACGCATTTAATCACACTTTCAATTCCAAGCAAACGGGAACTTTTGTCAATGCATGATTTCCTGGTACATCCATTACACTGATGCACACATCACAGCTACAAAAATGTTAGAGTCGGAATAAAGCGCATTCTTACGACTGATCATTTCGACTTCCCGAGCAAAGCCTTGATAAAAGCATGGTTTTGTGCACACTGAAAAGCAAGCAAAATTAGATGCATTACAGAAAGCGGACTTTGTGGCTCTTACTGGGGATCATTGGACTTCCGTGACCGTTAGTAATTCTGATTACATCTAATTACAAAATGTTCAATGATCACACTGTTTTAGCCTAATGTACAAAATAATTTTGGCTAAGGTTACTCAGAGTTTAAAGATTAAGTTGGTCAAATTACCTTTTATGTTTCTGACTTATTTTTTTAAGAAGAAAAACTGCACTTTATGTTGAAATTTTGGTTATTATTATTTAAAGACAATACTATTCTGAAAATCTACTTAAAGTACTTAAACTACCACTTTATTTTTAAGTCTGCCCAATTTTAACCAGGGATGATATTTTTGTTTCTGTTTTGAATTCAAATGCAGTTTAAAGGCTTTTTTTTCAGAAATTAAAACAGCTTCAGTTTACAATATTCATGTACATGTCTATTATTTGATTCTGTCGCCCACTAAAACACTTTTAAATTTAAAAAAAAAACATTTGCGATTTGGGGCAAATTTACGTGTGCGATTACATACGATTAATCAAGATTAATTCTTACACAGCCTCTAATTAATTGGATTAATTTTTTTAATCGAGTCCCACCCCTAATATATATATATGTGGATATATATATGTAGATTTGACTCTAGATTAGACTCTCCTGACAGCGTGGACGGGCCCCAAATTCCAGCAGGGCCTTATGGACTATGTAGTTTTTATGCACAGCCCTGCTGGATACCTTGGGGGCCACTGGGAGTCGCTGTCAGAGGGCCCGTGGACTCGTATATGCCCTATAACCCGGAAGTACGTCATAATCCCGGGACAGGAAGAGACAACGTGCTTCCGGGATGAAGATATGGACTATTAACCCTGACCCGGAAGGAGTAAGGACTTGTGGACTGTAGGGCAGGAACACCTCTGGGTAAGGGGGTATAAAGAGACACTGGGAAAGCCCAGACACTGAGCTGAGCTGAGAGGAAGGGTGGCTAAGTGTCTGGGAGAGGAGGATTGATTAGTGTTGTTATTGAGTAGTGTAGAGTGGAAGGTGCTTGGTGCACTGTGTTAAAAGAAAAATAAAAGAGTCTGGGATTTTTACCCACTTGTTTGGAGTGGTACCTGAGGGTTCAAGAGGTGGGTCGGGACCTCTACTGCCACACTGGCGTTGCTGGCAGGATTCTCTGGCCGTCTGTTGGCAGGGGACCCGCATTTGAAATAAATATTGTGTGGGCAGACAGCCCTAAGTGGGTCACGCTTCATTGCATGGAGGTACAAAACCAACCACTATGGCGATTGCTGCTACTGTGAGCCTCATTCTACTTCGGAGCACAATGGGAAAAAAATCCGGGAAAAAGAAGGTCAGTCCCAGCTGGGTACAGAACCTGACAGAAGCCGAAATGACCTGGGCTTACTTGAATGGGAGCAAGGAGGACCGGGCACTGATAAAGGCTGAACGAGCTCGAGTGGCGCAAAAGCTAAAACGTGGTCAGCAATCGAGCGCGCCGGACTCCCTAATTAGACTGGGGACAGCTGCCGAGTCTGGAGGTAGGTGCCGGGAAAACGCCCGAAGTGTCAGGGTGTTTTTATTCCTGTTTTACAGAAGCCCACTTCCAGAAAGCAAGCGGTGCGTCGGATGCCTGCCTCATACCTCGGCAAGATGGCCGCGATTCCCAGAAGGCAAGTCAGGCTGGGTGTCGGCAAGCGACGACCCCATTCGAGGACAGCAACTGCGTGACCTTGCGCGGTGAACGCCGGGACAGAGAAGGTCACTTTGGGTCCTTCGATGAGGTTGTATGTTCCCCGACGGACCCGAGCCTCCTGGAAGGGAAGGGGAAGGCGAGCGAAGCAACACGACACTAAAAAAAGGTAAAGAGGAGTGGGAAGTGACTGAACGGTCCTCCGTGACAGTAGAAAAGGAGGACTGCAGTCGGCCGGTAAAGGCCACCCGATCCTCTACGGACTCCAAGTCCCAAGAGCCTTTGCACGACCCAGCAGAACACGGGCCAGGAAGGGATATGCTCATTGGCTCCCGGCCAGCAGGTAAAGAGACTACGGAAGCAAAATGACCTCCGGCCGTATTAACTAACTTTGTGGACTTACGGGGTCTCGAGAAATACCTTGAGCCCCTACACCGTTTCTTCCAGGACTTAAAGGAGCTGAAGGAAAGAGTGGAAGAGCTGGGAGCGACGGCCAAGGTGCCGCTGAATGGTCTAATGGAATATCTACGGCGACTGGGTCATGAAGCTCCGGTTGTGATCGATGCGGGAATACAGGTGAGTCCAGCCCGTATCGTACAGCATAAAGGGACACAGTGCAAGCCGGCACCGCAGTTAATAAATAGGTGATGTCAAAGCACCGTGTGCCTGACAGTGGAGTGTGGCACGATAACCGAACGGTCGCGGGGAGGAACGATCGAGGCAGGGCATGCGTGTGATGCGGCCTTCCGGAGCTGTTCAGACCTCAAGGCCCCGACCGGTGTTTTGAGCAGGTGGTCACTGGTGACAGGACGGGGGGGGGGAGCGCGGATCATACCGGTACAGCTGAACAGTGCTGTTACTGCTAATGACACCGCCTCCTAAACAACGTAAATCAATGGGCATGCAAACAGCAAAGGGGCTCTCTTTTCCCAATAGAGAGACTCAAGCTGTGCACTGGCCCCAGAGTAAGCAGGAGATCCCCAAAATACATCATGGGTCTCCTGACAAGGTGGAAAAAAGGGCGGAGGATACAGGGACGGCCAGTAAGCCTCCCTTGGCAGAGGAAAGGGTGGAGCTGACAGAGTTCCCGCTGTGTTTTCAGCCTCGTGGAGGAAGACTACCAGGAGGGCAACGTCGGAGCTATCATTGTCAACGGGTGGGACAAGTGTGGCGATACTGTCCCCAAACAGAAGATCGGTGGGACAGAAGGTACACCGTACCCCCAAGGTTCTCTGGGGGGCCTAGACAGCAGAGCCAAGGTCCAACTGACGTGTCCTCCTGGAGGAGGACGTCCCCTGCGGGGCTGGACGCTCCGCCCCAGTTGGCTTTGCTAAGGGGGGGGATTGTGGTGGATGGCCGGCTTTATATTCCGGTCCTCACCCCCAGGCCGCCAAGAGGAGCTCTCCTGACAGCGTGGACGAGCCCCAAGTTCCAGCAGGACCTTATGGACTATGTAGTTTTTATGCACAGCCCTGCTGGATACCTTGGGGGCCACTGGGAGTCACTGTCAGAGGGCCCGTGGACTCGTATATGCCCTATAACCCGGAAGTACGTCATAATCCTGGGACAGGAAGAGACAACGTGCTTCCGGGATGAAGATATGGACTATTTACCCTGACCCGGAAGGAGTAAGGACTTGTGGACTGTTGGGCAGGAACACCTCTGGGTCAGGGGGTATAAAGGGACACTGGGAAAGCCCAGACACTCACACCAAATTAAGACACTGCCAGAGAGGCTTACCCACTGACTAGGGCAATTTATAAGAATACTAGCAAAATACCCGCTCTTCGCAGCGGAGAAGTAGTGTGTTAAAGAAGTTATGAAAAAGAAAAGGAAACATTTTAAAAGTAAAGTAACATGATTGTCAATGTAATTGTTTTGTCATTATCATGAGTGTTGCTGGCATATATATATATATATATATATATACACATACAGTATATACACACACACACACACATATAAACTTATATGTACATACATTGTCACGCACGCATGAGTAGGAGACCACGGACGGATTTTAACACACCTGGGAAGACATTCGCCGGCAGGGAATGGCGGGGTACTAACTTTCTCCCTGTGCTTTCTTTCAGGAAAAAAGACGCTCCGCCGCCATAAGCCGGCTTTGCCCGCAGTACGTTACTTCCGCCCTTCCTCCGCCATCTTGTCCTGACGTCATCGGTCCCAGCATCCCTCACGGTTCCTTCCCAGCATTCCTCCACTTCCGGCTCCTCCCTCATAAAATGGCCGCCGACGCCATGTTTCGGTGTTGCGTTTATGAACTGTTTTGTTTATAATTTTGACCAGTGTTTTTCATTTATTATTGTGGATCGTCTACAATATACGGGGCCGGAAAACCCCAAACCTTTTTGCTGTCTCCTGCTCAGTCTTTTACAACATATCCATACATATATACACATATATATACACACACACATATATACATACATATATACAAATACATCCACATATATATACATATATATATATACATATCTACATATACACACATACATATAAACATATATATACATACATATCTACATATATACATATACACACACACACACTCACACACCCACACACATATATATATATATATACACACATATATATATACACATATATACAGTCTCTGGGGTGCGAGCAACTGTTGCTGGGGGTGCCAGAATCCATGAAGGAAGAAAAATGAAAAACATTATTTGTACAAAATCTTAATTTATTTATCCATTCCTAAATAATTAAATGGGCAGGCTATTTCGTATCAGTGCAATACGCTGCTTGTTAAAACGGATGACTCCCGCTCTTACGTGCAAGTCTGCGTGGATATTATGAACTATCGTTTCTGTTCAAGTTCTATTTAAATTTTAAATAGAAGGAATTTTTATTTAGTCGACAGAATATTATTCCGGAATAAATCAACTCAAACCTTAAATAACTTTTTGCTCTCCATAAAAATATATCCTGTCTAAATTATACAAGTTGGAAATAAAGTAAACTTTAAAAGAACAAACATTCAAATTTCTTTACTCTTATGTAATTTTATATAAAAATAAACTTAAATTTTAAATATCCCAAAAGATTTTGCTCTCCATACAAATATATCCTGTCAAAATTATACAAATTCAAATATGAACATGGTGCATAACAAAACCTGGAAATATAAATAAAATTTGTTCTTTTCAGCAATAACAAATCAAATCATTCAGTTGTCTTTGCTCATATGTCATTTTATCAGAGCTGGACGCCTGGCATCTTTTTTTGGCAACAAGTTCGTTTCTGTTTGGTGTGAGGTTCTGTGTTGTGGAGATTCTCAGGATGGACTGCAGGTGCTCATCAGTGAGGCGACTCCTGTGTGCTGTTTTGTTAGTCTTCATGACTGAGAAGAGCTTCTCACACAGATATGTGCTACCAAACATGCACAAGGTTCGAGCCGCATGTAGACGGAGCTGGAGCATTTGTGCGAGAATGGAGTGAATAAACTGTGTGGGCCCTGCAGTATCGTACTTTGCCTTCAGTGTGCCATTACACTGCAGCTCAATCACCTCCATCTGAATCTGCACAGGTGCAGTTTCCACATCGACGGCAAATGGGTTGAAACAACTCAAAATTCTTTTTTTGTTCTTCAAAGTCACCAAAGCGCCATGCGAACTCAGTGCGCAGTGCGCTCGGTTTATCAGCAAAATGCGTATTTGGGATCACCATTGTGCCGACTTGGTTCAACATTACTTGGCAACAGGGAAAGTGGGGCAAGTTACACTGGTGCATTTGTGTTTCCCATAAAAGTAGGGTAAAAACATCTGCTGAAGTGTCAGATTCTTCTTTAACTCTTCTGCTTTCTGTATCTTGTGCATTGCATTCAGGTCTTTCAGGTTATCTTGATGTTTTGTCTCATAGTGCCGTCTTAGATTAAATTCTGTAATTACAGCCACATTAGCTCCACAAATGAGACACATGGGTTTACCGGCAATGTCAGTAAACATATACTCAGCCTCCCATCGGTTTTTAAAGGCTCTATGTTCAGAATCACCTTTTCTCTTCAGCATCGTGTGGGCTAGCTTCGCAATAACTTGCAGCATCATAAGCTAGACTTGATTAACACGGTAAGTTTTCGGCAAGGCAGCTGAAGCGCTGCATTATAGGATCTGTAGTTTATTGTGTTACCAGCGCTTCATCTCCCCGGGCCATTAATAACAATAATACAGTATATAAAATGATCTCGGGCGGATTTAATTACGCGGCCGGATGTGGCCCGTGGGCCTTGAGTTTGACACATATGGACTAAATAGAACTTGAAAAGATATATTTTTGAATGTGATCGCGCAATTCAGATCGAGTTGACGCAGCACTACAGTACATCGAGCCAGCGTGCTATTGTGGTTTTGCCTGCGTGCCTCAATAAGTTACCCTCCCCTCGCTCTTACTTTTTTACCGTTCATCTAATGAATACACTGAGTATGGCTTTACCAAAACAATCATTGATCGCGAATAAAGTATCCATTATTCATAAAGCTACAATTGGTGATCTGTCTTTCTGCGTTAACCGCATATTTTTTCATACGTCTCAAACCAAGGGGATGCGAAGTTAAAATGAATAAAAATGCGGGCATACATAGTCAGTGCATCCCCTCTCGGGAATCGAACCTCGGACGTCGGCGCTAGAGGCGAAGCCTCTACTATTGCGCCACGGCATGTGGTTTGTCTATTTGAGCATAGCAGTGTAATTCGGTTTTTGTTCAGCACTCTTTGGAACTGTTGCTTTTTGTCTGCGCACTGCGTCAGTTCACGTGAGCCGCTGAATATGGTTTTATATGCCACTCACTCGCTTCTAATTGTTTTGCTGCCTTCTTAATTATATAATGCATGTTTTCTTAAGCACTTTTTGGAGCTCTTCCTGGTTTTCTACGTACTGCGTAATTACGTGGGAGGCGTGATGATGTCACACGAAACTCCGCCCCCCACGGCTTTCGAGCTCAACTCCATTACAGTAAATGGAGAAAAATAGCTTCTAGTTATGAGCATTATGCGTAGAATTTCGAAATGAAACCTGACCAACTTTTGTAAGGAAGCTGTAAGGAATGAGCCTGCCAAATTTCAGCCTTCTACCTACACGGCAAGTTGGAGAATTAGTGATGTCAGTCAGTCAGTCAGTCAGTCAGTGAGTCAGTCAGTCAGTGAGGGCTTTGCCTTTTATTAGTATAGATTGTGATCAATGGTATGAAATGAGGCACTCAGATATAGGAGGATGAGAACAGAAAAAAAGAACAATATACAGAAAGAACAGAAGGAATGCAAGCACTGAGTTAACAGGTAGCAGGTAAATCATCTCTTGAAAGTTTAACTGATGTTGCATTTACTTGAAAAGATGATTTGCAATTAAAAGGCCGAATCAGGTTAAAGTGCTTAAAAATACTAGAACATACTTATGCGGAGCTATAAATTATTTCAGCATTATTGGGTAAAAAGCAATAGTCAATCCTGTATTCTCCTGTATGGTCTGAAGAAAGTGGACTGGGTGCTCATTCATTCTGAATCTGGCTTTTCAATTTTTCTTAGGCATTACTTGCTGATAGAAGTCTATTCAAAACTGTATGTTTCATTTTGAGCCAGAGATAAACTGTTGTGTTTATTCTGTGTGATTTTTTTATATAATTTAAATTATAGTTTGAATATAATATTTTGTAATATTAAAATCAATATTTAAAGTTTTGAAAATCTTTTTTAAAATATTGGTTCATATGTGGGAATCTGAAAGTTCTGTGTGTTTTACTGGGTCAATAGTGTGGTCCTGCAGACAATCAGCAGACCCAAGGATGGACATTGGGTTCAGAAGGAATACCCGGATAGAAAAAAAGATACAGCTTGAACCAAAATCATTATCAGACCTAGTTTGGTGGATTCAGATAAAGTGCTGCTACCACTGTTTTATATTAAGCTTGGTTTAATGAAACAGTTTGTTGAAGCCCTATCAAAATGTGAAGTCTGTTTTATGCACTTGCACAAAACATTTCTGGGTTTGTCTGTAGCAAAATTAAAAGAGGATATTTTTCCCAGACCTGATGTTAGATAACTGATTTCTGTCACAGAATTTGATGGTGCAATGAATAACCTTGAAAGGCTAAGTCTAACAGGCAGCTTTGGGCTGGTGGTCTTATGAGGATAACAAGCTCTCACTTCTTCCAGCTACTAACCTCATTATGCAACCAAACAGACTGAAGAGTAATAAATGATCTTCTGCCTAGAATTAGATGTAAAGGGACAAATGTTTTCACTTTCCTAACCATGGACTTTCTTTCTCGTTTTTGGACAGCTATCTCTAGGGCCCTCCTGCAAATTTCTTTAGAGGCACCTACTACAGTTGCAAGGATTTCTGCCCTCAGTGGTGTCCTTCTTCCCACACTCAGATGAACATTTGCATTTTCACTACCCTTGTGTATTTTCCTCTCTTCCCTGTATAGCCATCCTAATCCCTGTATCTGATGTGTACTGTTCTTTCATCATTGCTCACCGATTGCCATCTCGGAAGCCTACCTCATTATAACAGTCATTGTGGAATCTTTATTTGAAACTGTTTAGCAGTTAACGATGAGTAATAATGTGCAGTAGAAACCATCAAAGCCCTAGAATGCATATTATAGAAAGCAGCTGTCATTGCAATGTTGTAGCCAGCAGATTAAAACAGGAGCTGTGACAAGGCAATAGAAGGTACCAACATATCACACACCACACAGCAGAAAGAAATTTAAAAGCTTCCACTGTTTTAAATTTAGCATCATGCCATGCCTGCCTATTTAAAGAAAGATGTGAGACACACTGTGCTTTTATCAACATAAATTTTACCATAATTTAGCAACTAAATGACTAGCAGTTGAGCTTCCAATCATTTAACTGTCAAAAATGGTTAGACACATGGAACATTTTATTGTTTTAATCAGTAAAATTAATTTTATAGAAAATACATGTACTACAATATGTTCATATTATATATAGCTTTTTTACAAACCTTAATAAAGTATCACTGTGAGTCTATGGCAATCCAACAATTATCAATAAAATATCCTTGCCCACTGAAACAATTCATTGCTATAGGCAACTAGAACACTGCTTAAATGTAAACATTTGATTGTTGAAATTGTTGTCAACTGTTGAATATATTACTGTGAAAATATACAGTTAATTTAATATGTGTTTACAGGAATGTTTGCCAGTGAACGGTAGTATAGTTACAATGTCCCTAACATATTTGAATGGATTTTAGATCATTGAAATTGTAGACTGCAATACCAATGGTGTATATGCATGGTCCAGAACACAAAATTCTATTGTTCACTGGTTCAATGATACAATATTCTCTCCCACCATCATGTGGAATAGAGTATAGACATAGAAAATCACTGCATGCTTCACTTGATTTGGTCATAAACTTACGGTTTTCAGATATTAGGGAGAGGGAGCAAAAAACACTTGTCTACAATTTTTTTGTAAATGTACATTTCTATTGTTAAAATTTAAACTAAACTTTGACTGACCAGGCTTTGTGTGCATCTGAACCCAACTAAAATTAGGCTTATAAATCTATGTGAGCATCTACAGTCAAGAACCTTACAAGCAATATTACATTTTACCTTGTTTTAGCATTATTTTTTACCCTCATTTACAATAAAAGCAATTACAAAAATAAAATACAGTCTAACGCAGTGTTTCACAACCTCGGTCCTGTGGCCCCACTGTGGCTGCAGGTTTTTGTTCCAACCAGATTCCTAATCAGTGACAACACCTGATAGCTCTGATCTCATTTAATTAGCTGGTATTATCCATCCATCCATCCATTTGCAAACCCGCTGAATCCGAATACAGGGTCACGGGGGTCTGCTGGAGCCAATCCCAGCCAACACAGGGCACAAGGCAGGAACCAATCCTGGGCAGGGTGCCAACCCACCGCAGTAGCTGGTATTATTTTTATTTTATTCTACATTCAGAAAAGCACAGCAGCATGATTTTACATTTATAAGACATTTAGAAATATTTCAGACTTTGCTATAGATTTAAATGCTTAACTCTCTTTTGTTGATTTCATTATATTTTTCCCTTTCTCTGTGCAGTTTTTCCCCTTCATTGTACCTTATTAATGACAATTAAAAATGAGCAGAGCAAACACGCTGGCAAACAACACTGAATAATCAAATGCTGCAACTACTTCAGCATCAGACCCACTGATTAGTAAATAATGGATTAATTAAACAATTAGAACACCTAGAAATGTAGTATGAAAATCAAAAAAATGTACTATATTGTTAAAAAGAAAAAAATACATTATTCCCATATAATTGCTTGGTACATTTTAAAATATATATATTACCAAACTAATTTGTCTAATTTCTGTATTGTTCCCAAAACACAGAACTTGGGAAATAACACATCACTTAATTAGCCCAAGAGTCCAATTAAAAGCAGAAGCTGGTTGGAACAAAAACCTGCAGCCACAAGGGGGCCACAGGACCGAGGCTGGGAAACACTAGTCTAACGTAACTATGCCACATATGAGAAATTGCAAATGGAGGATTTATTGCAAGCTTGGTAAATTGTTCAGAAGTACTATGACAGATAATTTTTGTTAAATTTACAGTTTGTGAAAGTAAAAGTAAAATGTTTTAAGAAAGTAATCACGATCATCACTCAACACCTCTGAGTTCTCAGTGACATTGGGTTAAAAAAATTAATTTAGCTAAATGTTATTGTGTTCCAAACTGATTGTTTACCTAATACACAAAATATACCTAAACTATATGAGTTTGTATTGTAGATATGTTTAATTAACTGCATAATTCTTCTATGGAGTGAAGTTTCTTCTTCAAAGACACCATCTGGTGGATATTCACTAAAATAAATATTTTCTTATATTTGCAAAGTAAAGATCATTTTTATTATGGCTATTATTAAATAAGTGGTGTGACATCAGTGAAATATCTTCACAGTACTTTCAAACTTCTCCAGTTCCTAAGCCATATTTAGTCACTGTGATATACTGTATAATATTGTATAATGTAACAGGGTTGCAAGATACAAACTGCTTAAGTAAAAATAAGCTTAGGGTGAGCTTCCTGCTGTGAAATTGCATATAGACCTTGGCAAGAATTGACTATATTGCTAAAAGAATAATCCTTTATTTTAGTGTGGTAAGAGCTTTCTTTTGGCATGCCATGCAGAATGGACAGAGCAATGAGTAATGACTGATGTGATGGAAATGTAATGTCCATCTTTTGTCCAGTTCAGGAATGCAGGGTTCCAGTGTCTATCCCACCACTACTGGGTAGGAAGATGGTTATTCTAGGGTGACTTTTATATATAGTGGAAATAATTTGTTGTAAATATGTGTAATTGTTTAATAAACCCACAAAAGAAATGTACAAGGAAACTCCTAAATCAATTTGCAAATTAAAATTACCCATCAGTTGTCTGTAGATAAGTGAACTTCTCAGCATGTGCAGACAGAAACAGAAATAGAGTATTTTGGAACATGACACACCAGTCAGAATTAAACAGGCAATTAGCCTGATAGTTAGAAGGCACACATTCAGATCAGCTTGTATTTTGAAAAAGATGGATTATACAGTATCAGTTGCGTTTGTAAAATGTGTCTAATAATAATTTTTATTTTTAGAATAGGGTCCTTCAATGAAATTAAAATGAGCAAGTAGACATTTTATGGTTGTACCCACTCTCCGTTCATAAAAAAAAATCCATTTGTTGATTTACTATTAAAACATTGATACATTTTGAAAGTAAACAGAAACAATGTACCAATTATGTGTTCCAATGGTCACTTAGGAAAATTTATATTTAAAGTCAAAACTGGGAAAACAAATTCTCCTTCTTCCCACTACTGTACTTCATAATTCACTACTTTCTTTGTAACAGAAACCTGGACTGCACCGGTGCACCCCCTGTCGTGTCTGCTCTGAAAATTATAGTCTACATTGCAGACTCAAAAGGGCTAACATGTTGGTGACATGGTGGCACAATGATTAGTTGATTAGGTTCAAATCCTAGTATCAATGTAGGTTTTACTTCTGGTACTCCATCCCAAATATGTGCAGGTTAGCTTAATTGGAGCCTATAAACTGACCATATAGGGATGCATGCATAAGTATACCCAGTGGTGGACTGACATCTCATCCAGGGTTGTGTCCTGTCTTTTAAACAATGCTTCATGGATTGGCTCCACACCCCTAAGCTCTCAACTCAATTAAGCAGGTTCAACAATTGATGGATGAGTGGCTGATTCAGGTTTGATAAGTAATGGGTTTAGAAATGAAAACAAGTGAGCAACAGATTATTTAAAAACATTCAGATTTATTTAAAATGTAAAAGAACATATTTTTGTCATGGAAAACAAATTTGCTTGATTGCACAACCAAGGTGATCAAAACACTCGATTTACTAAGATGAGGCTACTGGCGATGGACACAGGGGCACTTGCTATCCCATGTCCTTTTCTTTTCATGGAGCTAATGACTGAAGGTCTTATTTGGCAAAGAAGGACAGTTGAGAAGTTTTATGGACCTACTGGACATACAGCCAAGATAAATTAAAAATCCTGTCTGTCATTAACTGCCAGTGATGTATTGCATTCTGATTTTGGCAAGGAAGGATAGCTAAGGGGTCATATAGACCTCATCTGTGCTTAACTGAGAATAGTATCAATGAAAATTTTAAATGGTATTTATGTCACTAACTGCCAAGGATGTATTGCATACTCATTTGGACTATTACTAGCTACAAATGAGTTAAAGGTCATATTAAGATGACATTTTAGAGAACATGCACATTTTGTACATTGCACATTAATTATAAACACAATAGGTATAAATATAGCACTGGTTTAATATCTCTGCATGCTCAGAATGTAAGAGAAATGAAGCATAAAGGAAAGGAAAGGCTTTTTTCCAGCTTAATTAGTACAGAACATATATGCAAATGAAAACTATGTACAGTAGCAGAAGATATGGCCAACTATCCATCCCCAGTTTTAGCGTGAAGCGGGAGCACTGAATGTAAGTCCTTATTTGCCTAAATAATTATCTCCTAATATTAACCATTCCAAACATACTTTCCGCAAAACATACTATCTAGTATATTACTAACCAAAATTCATCAATACAATGCCTTAAATCTGTTTTGCCATATCCACATAATCACACATAATCACATTCTACCGCAATACTCTGACATTAAGCAAACTCTCCCTTAAAAAGAGATAATATAAAATAAAAATAATGTATATGCTATAAATGTAAACAAAAGTAGCTAATTGAAAAAACCTAGAGAAAAGGAGGGTTGGCATGCAGAGGAGCCATGGCAGATGCAGAAGATAAATCTCAGTATTACCGGTTTATAAAGTGCATGCAAAATGTAAATTGTATTTTGCGTTACTATGCACTTGATGATTAAATATTTCTAAAGCACACAAACAGACTGGGGCGGCACAGTGGCCCTGTGCTAGTGCTGCTGTCATGAAGTAAGGAGACCATGGTTTGCATCCTGGATCCACCCTGCGTAGACTTTGCATGTTCTCCCTGTGTCTGTATGGGTTTCCTCCTACTGTCCAAAGACATGCAGGTTAGGTAAAATGTCAACACAAAATTGTTTGTATTTTCTGTGTGGGTGTGTGTGTTCACCCTGCAATGGATAGGGGCCCTGTCCAGGATTTGTAGACTATGGTAGCTGGGATAACAACAACAATTTATTTCTTGTATAGCTCAACATCACACAAGGAATGCCTCAATGGGCTTTAGCAGGCCTTGTTTTTTTGACAGCACCCCAATCTTGACTTCTAAAGAAGACAAAAACACTCTAAAAAAACCCTTGTAGGAAAATAATGGAAAAAGTCTTAGGAAAGGAAATTTACAGAAAGACTCCCTTTCAGGTATGTTGGGTGTGCAATGGGTGTCCAAAAATGAGGTAAATACAATACACAGAGCTAGATGGGGAATCTGTCATTGCCACCTCAGAAATACAATACAATTGTATAAACTACAAGGTAAAATGCAAGAATAGATTAAACCACTCATCAAATACAGAACTTTCACATATGAGGATGCAGATTTGTTCAAATACATCAAAAACAAAGTATAAACTAATTAGCATAAAGGAAAAAACAACAATATCTGTCCATCAGCTAATTGTAGAACCACTGCCAGGTTGTAAAAAGAGAGTCAGACAAGCCAGACACAGTCCTGGAGATGACTTTTCTATAGGCAGACAAACAACTTGGCAGCAGAGCAGCAGCACGAAGTGCCACACGAGGATACAGAGAAGAGAAACAGAATAGGGGAGAGTTAGTAACAGTTTAGAAATATATTACTTATGTTTTAGTACCTATGATTAACAACAGTGATGCAGTATGCACAGTGAATCAACAGCTCTACTCAGGGTATGCTAAACTGAAATAATAAGTCTTCAGCCTGGATTTAAAAGCTGAGACTGGCATCTTGAGATCTTAACATGTGCTCTGGTTTGTAAATAATGATAGGTTTAGATAAGTAAGCAAAACCTTCGGCATTTAAGGCTTTACATGTTAAAATGAGGATTTTGAAATCTGCCCTAAACTTAGCCAGTAGCTAAACTTAGAGTTATGGAGTTATGTGTTTGTATTTTCTTGCTCTTGTAATAATTCTTCCAGCAGCATTTTGAATTAACAGAAAGCTGTGTAAAGAATAATTTGAGCAGCCAGTGAACACCACATTACATTAGTCAGTTCTACTAGAAATATATGTACGACTTAATTTCTCAGCATCCAAAACACCTTAATTTTCCAATATTACATTTGTAATATGGAAAAAATATGTTTTACTGTGTTTTGTGATGTGCACTTTAATTGACCTGCTTGTGTCAAAGGTAGTGCCTATATTGCGGGCTAATTTAATAAAACTAATGTTGATTCCAAAGAGTTAAATAATGACAAAATATTGTTGAGATCAGCACCATTCCCTCCAATAATTAAAATTTCTGTTTTGTCTGTGTTGAAAGACAAGTAGTTCACATCCATCCACTCCTTTAACTGGTTAACACATGTAATTAAGGACAACATTTGGACTAAAAGAAAGATATAATTCGGTGTCATCTAGGTACAAGTGAAAATTAACCTTATGTTTTCTAATGATATTTCCCAGTGGAAGCATTTAAAGTGAAAAAAGTAAAGGTCTCAGTACCGAGCCCTGCGGGGTATCACATCTCACTTATATGTATAACGAAGGAGGACTGTCAGCACATTTCTCTATATACTGGAATCAGTTTAATGAATAAGAACTGATAGGCTGTTGCCCCTCCGCACCCCTGGTCTAAATTAAGTGAATTAAAAAATGACATGATTAACAAACTGTATTTAAACCAGCATTGCTCTATTTACGCAAGAAATAAGTAAATCACCAGGTGAAAAAATAAAGGGGTTCTTTCATGAAAGTATCTAATAGTAAAATTTGTGTAAAAGTTGACTGAGTGTGACAGACATCAACAATGTATATTGTAAACTGCAACATAAAAGGAAACATGAAAAATATAATTGTTAAGAAGCTTTCAGGGGCAAAAGCAACAACAAGATGATTCTTAGCAAACCTCACACAAAATCACTAAAGTAGTGAGAGAATCACATTGGCAACAAGGAAAAGTCCTACATACACCATTGTGTGAAG
This sequence comes from Polypterus senegalus, assembly GCF_016835505.1. Classification (NCBI taxonomy): domain Eukaryota; kingdom Metazoa; phylum Chordata; class Cladistia; order Polypteriformes; family Polypteridae; genus Polypterus; species Polypterus senegalus. Next base: position 51,096,847 of record NC_053168.1, on the reverse strand, counting down.
ATAATAGGCAAGTAGGAGGCATTATACCCCATATGGGTATATAGTGTAATATAATTTGGGAGAGTTGTAACCTTGGTGGAAATGTACAGTTTTCCCTAAGGTACAAGAAGGCTGATAAACCAGCAGGTGACATAGACTCTTAACCTCTTTTCAGAGACAGAGAGCTGGAGAAAGAAAGAGAGAGATAGAGAAAAGGATAGTAGCACCATCTCTTTATTGCATAATAGGAGAGGATACTCATAAAAGTTTTCCACATCCAGAGCAAGTTCAGATCATCTTTTAAGTGGAGCGATTTACTGGCTAACTTTCAGGCCATTTGTATTACATGACACCTGGGAGCATAGTTCTAAAGGGTGATACAAACAATATTAAGCTGAAATGTATATGACACTGATAAGGTTACAGGTTGATCAAATTCTCTTTTTATTAGTGTGAATCATGTTGGCCTATGGGTAAAAGGCAGCACTGAAGCAGGCTACCCTGGCTAGACATGACGAGATATGAATTCAGCATTTAGTATTAAGAGTTTAGTCAGGTCCTGGGTTGGAAAAGGGAATTGCAGCTTAGAGTGCTTTGGGACAAACCCAAGGCCTTATGACGCCCTGTCAATAAGGCAAAAGCTAGTTCTGGCAGGTGTCACACATGTCACTGTATTGAAGAAATAGAGATACAATACCAATTGGAGGCAGAAGTGCCTATCATTGAAGAAAGTTACCCCTGAATTAATTATTCTAGGGGCTCAGACAGAAGAGAATGGCAGTGTGTGATGTGGTCCCAGAATGGAGATGAAAGATTATTTCTCTTCAGTTAGATGGTTAGCTTGGAGTCATGAACTGAGTTAAAACAAGAGTTTAACTGTCAGGATGGAAATGAGGGCAGGAGATCAGAAACAAAGTCATGGGAGCCAGAGGTCTGCCTCTTATGTCAAAAACCAGAAAGACAAAAAGACTTTTATAAATATGTAATTATTTTGTGTTGCTCTTACTCTCAATTTCCTCCTGGTGTCCTTTATTTATAAATAATAAAGGCACATTTTTATAACTTTGGCTTCTGTGGCATTCATTTACTATGGTATGGGGGATGACTTGTGGTCGCCCCTAGGATTTACAAAAGGTAAACAGACTGTCACAGGCGGCTGGGGGTGGAGCCTAGCTGGGATGCCCGAGGGGACCAGAGGAGGGCTGGTGCCTCCTCCCGACCACGAGGGGGCGACCGCCCTGGTTTTGTTGGTGGCCACCGCCAGGCGGTGCCCCGGTGCCTGAAAAAACCTGGAGCCCAGCATTTCCGCCACACCAGGAGTGTGATAAAAGGGCCCGCCTCCCAACAGTCGAGGGCGGAAGTTGTGTGGAAGAAGGACGGAGCTGGAGAGAGGACTGGAGGCGGCCTAAAAGGGATTGTGAAAGGCCCGGACTTTGGGGGATCGGTGCTGGAGGCACTGGGTTCGTGCACTAAAAATATTTGTACATAGTTACATGTGTGTGAGGTGGAAGAAACAATGTCCATTTGTCTGTGTCCGGGTCCCGTTCACAAGACACACATGTTAAAAAAGAAAACAAATATAATTTAATAAGGTGACTTCGGGTTCCACAAAATTCTAGTGCTATACAAAATTATTTTTTATATAAACTGGATAAGACAAACATGACATGGCTATGCAAGGAAAAAAAAATTCTAGGAGAATTATAGTGAAGTATTGAAAAATACTAACTTTTCCTTACCATTAAGCAAACTTTCAGATGTTGTAACAGTTTCCTCTTTCTGTTCTTTCTCTGTGGTAATTCTTTCGTGTACTTCACTTCCACAATGTGTGCCCTAATTTCAAAATTCACATAGGACTCATCATCATTTTCACATGATTTCTCCAAGCAAGTCTCTACAATTTGAGTTTTTTTGATCTTCTTTAAGACTACTACCTCATGACAAATGCTTGCCACCATTTTAAGCTTGTCATATTTGTATGCTCACTCACCATTACTTCTGTTCACATCTATGAGATTCTTTGAAATGGGGATTTAGTCTGCTTACTTATTCTTATGTCTAGCATTTGCTGATACTTTACTGGGGCACTTAAAGCTTCAGAATATCCACTAAATTTGCTTAGCCTTCTGAATGTTGTAGGCTGTCTACTTTAAATAAAAAATAAGCAGGTCATTTAAAAAAAATGTAAACTGCCATGAATCACACACCCATTGTCTGGTTGCTATAATGGAAATGTAGCCTGTCGTCTGCCTACTTTACAGATGCATTAATTTCCTTGTGTTTTAAAATAATTATCTCTCTGCCACATTCTACATACTGTTTTTGTTTTCCAACTTTCACTCACAGGCTTTGACCTAACTGCAACTCACACTCAGTTCAGTTGTATTGATTTTTTGCTGTCTTTCTCAGTCTCCTATGGGAGCCATGCAACAGGATCAATTCTTACCTCTGACGCCATAAGGCTATTTACTCTTCCAGCTTTCACTGTATATGGAATCACCTTAATGCCTGGGTGTAACCTGCTGATCATTCAGGTTCTGTGCTATATTGTAGAGTACAAGAGGGCCCTGCTGTTTTAAAGATATTGAAATCTGTATGTTCTACTGAGAGGAAAAAAAATCTCATCTTGAACTCCAGGAATTAAGCAACTAATATGTGAGAAACAAATGAAAACATAAGCAGAATCTAAGTGATAATGCTATAAATGTCAGAACTATCAGAGCTCAGAATCCATACTGCAAACAGATAGCAAATCCAAACTATTGTATTTAGTAACATGGGATATGTCAAATTAAATAAAACTGTAACTTGGAAAAAAATGAAGATTGTGAACTGAGTGCTAGAGAACCAAAGACTGGTTACATGTCAGGAAGCAAGAATTCCAATCTGATTTAAGGCTGATATCAAATGAGGAAAGTCATTTAGATACATATGTGGCATATTGTAACAATTATTAAGGTCTTTTTTGCTTCAATCCTGGTTGTGTAAACAGGTGCACATAGAAATCACCAGGGGCCACATGCATAACGGCGTGCGTAGAATTCACACTCTAACATGGCGTGTGGACAAAAGCAGAAATGTGCTTATGCACGAAAACTTCCAGATGCATAAATCTGTGCGAATGCCAACTTCCATTTTCGTTCGCTCCATAAATCCCGATCAGCGGGAAAAGTAACACACGTGCCTGCTGTCCCGCCCCAACTCCTCCCAGAATTACGCCTCTTTGAATATGCAATCAATATAAATAGCCCTTAAGCTCAGCATTCTGTGAAAAGGCAATGGCAAAAGCACAAGGGAAAATGGAACAATTTCAGCGAATACCAAGTGGAGGCAAGGAAAAATGTACTATTTGTTGGTTTAAACAGTGGTATGTACAACAAAAGGAAGCTGATCGAGTGACATAGCGTGTCGGAGAAACTCAAAAGCTCAAGTTCACAAAGTCAAACAGTGCCTGAAACAGAAAAGAAGTTGTCACATATCAAAGTTGCCGTGAAAAGGTGAGTCGTAGCCCACAGTCTGAGTGTCATATGAAAGCTTATTAGGGTACAGAGAAAAAAAGAGCACACAGTGGGAAAAAAGCACAAAATGTCAACATTAATCTCGATATTTCCACTTTAATCACATAGTTTATTTTGTCATTAAAGTAGAGCATCATAAACTTCATCTTAAAATCGTTTAATTTACTAGTTTCTCAAATCCCATCGTAAGTAAAGTAACACGTTAAATGCTGTGGCGAGTGGCTGGGGCTGCTACCCAACCAGGACACCCAGGAGGACCGGAGGAGGGCTTGGCCTCCTCCAGACCACGAGGGGGCAACCGCCCTGGTTGCTTTGTGGACCACGGGTAGAGAGCTTGGAAGCTCAACCCAGTAGGGGCCCGTGGTTGCCGCCAGGGGCCGCCCCAATGCCTAGAGAACCCTGGACCTCAGCGTTTCCGCCACACCCGGAACTGCTGGGGGGAAGAGGATCGGGGACACCCGGAGTGCTTCCAGGTACACAGCCACAGGGGTGTGTTGGCGGAAGGTTACTGGAGGACACCTGGAGCACATCCAGGTGGCTATAAAAGGGGCTGCCTCCCTCCATTCAGGGGCGAGAGTCGGGAGTGGAGTAGGATGGAGCTTGAAGGAGAGGATTGGAGGCAGTATGAAGAGTGAGGCAGAGAGTGTGAGGCCTGGACTTTGGGGGAGTTTGGGATTTGTGGCGCACTTTAGTATTGTACATAATAGTGTAAATAAACGTGTGGTGGTGCTTAACAACATGTCTACCTGTCTGTGTCTGGGGCTTAGTCCACAATGCTTTGTTTTGCAGCGCTGCGGCACTGTGTCCTCACATGTTTAATTATTAACAATATAGATTATTTAAATGAAGTTAAAGTTTAATCTGTATAATATAATAAACATATTTTGCTGCATTTCATCTTAAAAACGATATTGTCATCATATGTAAATACGCGCTTTATAAAGTGGCTCAGGTTGTGCAATATTATAACCATATCACAAGTTTACAGTGAGGTGATTGTACTTATAAGTACAAACAGTTCTACAAGGAGCACTGATTGAGTGCATTTATAGTTCTTGGGATGAAACTGTTTCTGAACTGCGAGGTCCGTACAGGAAAGGCTCTGAAGAGTTTGCTGTGTGACAGCAGTTCAATAGACAGCATGGCTGAGGCAGTGTGTGCTTGATGCTGTATACCGATAATTCTCTTTCCAGTCAGCTGCTGTAGATCTGTGATTCCCCACTCAGATACAGTGATATAAATACTCTGAGTGGTGCAATGAGAGTAATATGGAAAAAGATGATCCACTGTGGCAACCCCTAACAGGAGCAGCTGAAAGAAGAAAAATAAGGTGCAGTGAGAGTAACAATGCTAAAGCAACTATGGCATTTAGAATAGTTTGACCATTCTGTGGACCATTATATTGTTACAGGTTAATTACAATCAGATGCCTTAAGCTAATAAACAATATGCAGTTAGTTTCAGTATATTTGATAAAGCCGCGTCAGGGATGTGGATCTAAAAAAGAAAGGGTAACCACACTAGAACAGTAGCAATGCTTTGAGGCGGAGCGGAGAACTTGCATACGACAGGGTTTGAGCTACCGTGGAAATGTGCGTGGGTTTATGCCAAGTTTAGGTTTTATACATCGCGATTTGAACGTGGAAACGTTCGCACACAACATTTTTATGCATACACACCGTTTATACATGAGGCCCCAGGCTACTGGATTAGCAATTAGCTCTTTTGCATAGGTCATGGTGGTTTCCAAGTGTTCCATCATCTTGCCTGCCTCTTCCATATCAACACAAATTTACTACTAGAGTTTCACCCTGTATGATTCCACTTTGTCCAGAGCTAGACAATCAGATTTCTGAACTTAGATCTCTTTACATCAGTATCATTTATGCATCATGTAAATGTTGTTCTTGAGAGTCACAGATGATTAATTCCAGAATTAGATTTTTCTAATTTTACACTGCTGTGAACACTCCTATGAAATCCTAAAAGTCCAGACTTTCAGCTTGTACTATTACAATCATAGCTAATTAATTTACGCTCTTGTGACATTGTTGTTTTTGAAATGTTAATAAACACACAAGTCCCTTTTTGTTGCAGTATTATGAAAATGAAAGTGCCCCAGCACAATTTAACCATTTAGAATGCCAGTTTGTCTTGTGCAGTCCGTTGTGTAACATATAATATGCATGAGTGTCCCAGGTTTGGCAGTGAAGTGGACAAGTGTGTCTGCATTGGTCTGGCCAAAAAGTCAAATTAACTTAAAATGTGTAATTTTGTTGTCTGAGTTACTGATCAGGTTTAATGACACACATCAGTGTATACTATTTTAAAATATTTAAAATATAACCATAGACCTGTAGAAATAAGCAGCTGCAGATAAATAGCCAACCTCAGCCCTGCCAGAAATCGGCTTATCAAAGCATAATGACAATGATGGAAAGAATTGCAAAAACACCAATTAACAGCATCCCTCCTAACAACTTCACTTGGATTTCTAGCAAAGCAGATCCAATTACGTCACACAAAGGTTGTCCAGCATGAAATGCTTTGCCTGTGGTTTGAGCATTTCTCCATCAAAAAGACATGCCCAAATAGATCGAGGCCAAGACAGTTCAAGCCTTGTTTGATTGACAAATTGTTTGTGCCGCCAGATCCTCTTATAGTTTCCAATTGGTATCACAATGCATATCCTAAAAATTCACACTGATGAAAAACCGGTCCTGTATTTCTGATTTGATTGAATATCATTGATAGCTTTCAGTTCAAGAAGTTGCTTTTGAATTTGATTCATTCTCCACATACCACAATGAACTTTTCAGATTTCTTCCTCTATCCCCAGAACATGTAGTTTACTGTGGGTCGACTGGTAGGTCCAAATTGACCTGCTATGCATATATATGTGATTGTGTCCTGTGATGGACTGGCATTTTGTCTAATTTTGGTTCCTAGGTGATGCCACCAAAAACATTCCATCACTACCATAAATCTGTATCGGAAAGAGGTGGATTTTGAAAATGGTGAATGAAACAATTTACAGCTGCTGCCTCAGAGCTCCTGGTGACTGGGATATGTTGTTTTTTTTCATATAAAAGCTTTTCCCAAAGATTGTATGTTCAGAAGTACAAATTTCCAGACATTGCTGAGATGGTATGAAGTTGTGGGGGTAGGTTTGCAATCACAATGGAGTTTAATAAGTAGCATACAGTTCTGATTTCATTTAAACACTAAGGGACAAGGGGGTCTTTTTATACTGTGCTTCTGGCGGGAGTGGCAAATGGAAGTGAGGTGGGCATAGTCCAGCTGGTCCACTAGTCTTCCAGTAGTGTGTTTATTATTTTAGCCCCAGCAGACAAAACCAAATGGTCACACCTGGACAATTTTGAATAGGCCCAATATACAGTAAATGTTCTAGCAATGGTTTGGCAGCTCTCCATGGACTGATTTTTGCTTTGCATCTGATTCTGCTGAATAGGCTCTAGTGTCCTATGATCTTATAGATGTATTAAATGGATATGATAGTGTTATGATAATGTATGTTGATAATTTCTTGCTTACATGTTAAGCCATTTTCACTAATCATCATATTATTTTCCCTGGGCACCACCATTTGTGCTGCTGTCGTCAAGACATACCCACAGTTGCTCCTGAACACAGTCCCGGAAGTTACAAGATTGACTGCGTGTCTCAGATTGTAGACATTAAAAGAAAGACAACTTTTGTGCATGCATTAGTTTTGCTAATTAAACTTTTTAGACATGTTTAGTACTTGACTTTTTCTTTTGATTTTGAATTTAGATTTGTATATAGATAAAGGATAGGACTGATTTTTGGTTTCAGTTCTCTGTTCATTTATGTTTCCTCTCCTGGTCATCCTCTTTAATTTTGTTAGCTTCCTGATGCAAGTGTAGCAGAAAATGATTGGGGGAATACTTATAAGAGATTATTTTTGTATTTTTCTATTGCGTGACTTAAGGCCATCATTTAATATTACAGAAGATTGTTGACCATAGATTTCATTGTTCAGTTTAGTAAAGCAAATAACTTTAAATTAAAATAAAACACTTGCAATATTTACTATTCACCTGTTTTGTCACCAACACACAGTCCATCAAAGTGCACACGAACACCCGGATGTCAGTTCAGACATACCACTGAACATAACACACACACCTTTGAGAAATACGAGGAGGATGGAGAACGTGAATCAAAATCAAACTGATTGACAAGCATTTCTTTCTGGTTTCAGCTTATAGTCTAAAGACATACTGAAGATTAACTGGCAATTCCACATTATTCTGTGTTATTTTAGTGTAAGGTGGTCTGGATGTGTGCACTGTGTCTGTGATGGACTGGAATTCCATTAAGTGTTGGCTTCTGCCATGCAGCCATGATAATAAGCATCTGTTCTCCACAATCCTGTAATTCAAAAACTGACTTTAGGAAATCCATTGACAGCTGGATGGATAAATGGAAAAACAGAAAATAAATAAAATAAAATATAATAATTAATATTATCATACAACAAAATCTGCTCAGTCCAATTCAGGGTCACAGAGAACTGCAGTTTATCCCAGCAGCACAGAATGCCAATTCATTAAAGGGTCCACTTATTGCTTTCACCTTTGCTCACACAAGGATATTTTAAAATTGCAAATTAGCTTAACATGCACTTCTTCTGGGATATGGGATGAAAAGTAGAGTGCATGAAGGAAAACCCTTTCAGACACATGGAAATGTACACATTTTACACAGACAATGACTTGGTGTAAGATTTGAACCCCAGATGCTAGACCCATGAGGCGGCAGTGCTAACCATTACATCACTTGCAATAATTAATAATTCTATTAATAAATACCTAATGAATCTGTGTGCATGATCGATGCATGAAGTGATGAAAAAATCAAATAACTGAATTTGTTGAAATTTAACTTTACAATAATGTCAGAAACACATTGAATACAAATTTGAACCTTTTTGATTGTAACTCAGTTTCTAAGTCTATAATTACAGACTACAACACTCACATTTGCAGTCATTTTACAGCTATTATTTTAAGCCCATTTTCTTGAGGCTTCTGTCCATCCTTTCTAATTAGCATTTGTTTAAATGTCACCTCAGTTCCTTTTCTCAGGAGAACACGAAAACAGCCAGCCAACCAGCCGTCTCCTTTTACTTGGCAGAAAGATTTCTTTACGTCTGGTGTGCATTTAGCCGTGAAGGGTATGACTTACTGGGCATCCTTGTCTTTCTGACTTTATTTATGCAATGACTCTTTTGCTTTATAAATGCAAATATACACAGAAGAATTCTATGCTATATTGTTTCTGTTTCTTTTTTTTTTTTTTGTGTTTTCAACTTTCAGTCCAACTCTGACAATGATATATACAGTTATGGCAATTTGAAATGACATTTTAATATTAATGTACCTATAGCTTGTAGCTGCACAACTATTGGGCAGGACAGTGAGAACGCTAACATCCCTAACAAAATGATAACTAAATCCCTAAGGTATTACCTTATCTTAACAGTTATGACAGATTTGCTCTGTTCCTGTAGGTACTACTTATCCTCTTCTTCAACACAAAATGACTGTGTCACAATTCTCACCTCCAAATTACTCTGCTCTGCTCTCCAAAATCTTTGGTCATCGTATCTCCACTCAGCCTTCGCACCAAATCATTTTCAGTACTAAGCAGTGGTGTTTTTTGCCTGTCATTTCATTCAGACTCCATCATCATCATCATTTGCACTCCACTTATCCTTATGAGGGTCACAGTAACAACACAATGAACTGGGCTAACCAGTATCCTGTCCTCAGCAACGTCTACCAGTAGGAAGTATATCCTATGGATTTCCCACATATTCCTAAGTAATTTGACAAACATAATCCTTCCAGTATGTCCTGGGAATGTGTCACGGTTATTTTTAAGTGGAGGCATCCTAAGTAAATGCTCAAAACCCCCTCAACTAGATTCCGTACACTCAGAGAAACAGTACTTCTATGCCAAGGTCCATCCATATGGACACATTCCTGTCATGAAGAATGCAGCCTGGCAACTCTGATTTCAGTAATTTGTATTTATAACCCAGTAGTTTTTGGTCACTATTTACAGCTAAGTGATCATAGGTGTGGATGAGACTAGAAAACTGACATTTTGTTTCAAGAACTTAACTCTTGCTTTACCACTATGGTCTGCTACAATGTTTGCAAAGCTGCTGCCAATACAATAAGTTTTTAGCCAATTTCATGATCACTTCTTCTCTCAGTCGTGAATAAGGCATTGATGCAGCAGAATCTAAGGACAACTAAAATCTGGGAAGGTGCTACCTCCTGTTCGCTTCCACTACCACTGCATCCTTAACTCAAAAATTATCCACGTCTAAACACACTTAATCCAGTTATAGGGACTGAGGGGTCAGAAGACTGTATCAGTAGTATTGGAACAAAACTTGGGCTAGATGCCAGTCCATCACAGGGCACACTCTCAAATACATGAACGCTGGTCCAATTTACAGTTCATAATTAACCAATATACTGTACAACTGCCAAGCAAAAAATGAGCTGGGATTTGATTTCAGTCTTATGATTCTGTGAGGCAGCAGCCCTGTGCCACTGTAATTTACTAATCAATGGGGTTTTAAGTGTACTAGTCTCAAATAAACATATCAGAGATGACAATTTCTATGTTAAAATTATGATTTCATAAAAATAAGTCTACACATTATTTTGGCAAACACTTTTTTGATACTGTAATTGGTTATTGAGAATGCTTTATGAGTATAAACTGTTCAGATTTATACAGTACTTGTATAAATACTGTGATGGGTGGCCTAGGAAACAATGGAACTGCAGACTGGAAAAGGTGGCAAAGGAAAACAGCAGAGTTCACTAAAAGAGTTCGCTTGGTGTCATTTTTGATTCCTCCCTTTCTTATTCCGCCCACATAAACCACATTAAGAAACTTTCCTACTTTCACCTCTGTAACGTATCCTGTGTTTGCTCTTTCTTGTCTTTTTCTAATGCTGAGAAACTTGTCCATGCTTTTATCCTGCATCGATTACTGCAACTTGCTGCTGGCAGGTGCCGCTTCTAATCTTATATTACAGCTCCAGCTGGTTCAAAGCTGTACTGTAAGAGTCCTAACACGAACCAGCAACAGCGATCACATCACACCCATCCTGGTTCACCTCCACTGGCTCCCTGTGTCTTACAGAACTAAATATAAAATTCTATTATTAACCTACAGAGCTTTAAATGGCCTTGCACCGGACTATATCAGTGACCTTCTCTATCACTATGCTCCTGTTCGCACACTAAGGTCTTCTGATCCTGGCAATCTTGTTCTGTCTCACACTAACCTGCACTCTATAAGTGACAGGGCCTTTAGCTGTATAGAACCTAGACTTTTGAATGACCTCCAAAAATTAATTAGATCAACTGACCCCATTCATTCTTTTAAAAAACAACTTAAAACTCATCAGCTCAGGAAGGCTTTTAACTTAACTCTTTCAGTCTTCCTCTCCATCGAGATGCTCAATATAATTTTTGTGTGTGTTATATATAGTATTGAATCTAGTATTTTACTCTATTTTATTGTCTTTTATTCTGTTTAATACCTTTGTATATCCTGTATCTGTCTGTTTTAATGTTCTGCTCAGGAGACATCTGTATCCAATGTTACATATACCTGCTATTTCTTTATGAGACTCTGTGAAGTGCCTCCAGCATGGAAAGGGCACTATATAAATAACATTTATTATTAATATCCATCCATCCATCCATTATCCAACCTGCTATATCCTATCCTGGAGCCAATCCTAGCCAACACATAGTGCAACGCAGGAAACAAACTCCAGGCAGGGCACCAGTCCACCGCAGTATTATTATTATTATTATTATTATTGTTAAAACCTTAGAAACAAATCCTCAAGGCAAAATAAAGTGCTTCCTGACCAATAGTATTACAGGGGAAATCTGTAGGGTTATCCTGAGGCCAGTTTTTACCCTCCAGACCATCAGATGGTGGCATGTGGTTCCTGAGTAGGTGCAGTTGTGCTTTGAGCCTCTGTCACATGAGACAACATGGACTGTACCTAGCAGAGCTTGGCCCTAAGTGCTATGAAAAGCTTAATAAGAAGGCAGTGGTAACAGGGCTGCTGAAAACTACTGTGTCATGGTGGACGTGAGAGCAAGAGACCTGTTGCTGGTCCCAGTAGTGACCCAACAATGGGCTAAAGTCACTTGAGAACAGCGGTCCATACAGTATGGTCTAGAATTGAGTTATTGTGAATACTGAGCTGGCAGAAGGATAAGGAGCCAGGGTGTAAGTGAAAAAGAGTGGAAGTGGAAGAAGAAGAAAAAGAAGATGAAAGTAGTTTGTAAGTTACTTTTAGGTAGATAAGTGGAGAAGTCATTTCATCTAGCAGACAGGGACTTACACTCATGGAGTTAGGTCCACAGAAGATACACAAAACCTGCTCAATCATTTTGTTATTTTGTCCTGTGTATTTACTGTTCTGTACTGTCCTTCTGCTACCCCAGAATTTACTTATTAACTTAATAATTAGCCCTTTTCATACTTCTGTATTTTTATTTCCAGGTGGCATTATCGACAAGTAAACTCTACTGGTTATCTAAAGCAATGGCAGCATCGTGAAATAAGAACTACTGCAGTTCTCTGTGTGTCCAAATTCAAAACAAAAACATCCTTACTTGATTTTTCACAGCTTCCCAAATGATAAAGAAGAAAATGGGTCAAAAGCATCAAAAGAGTCAAAGGATAAAATTTGTAACATGCCGTTTGAGCACTTATGTATGTAACTGGCACTTCAACTCTGATGAATGCTTAAAGTTTATATCCATCCATCCATCCATCCACCCTCTTCCGCTTATCCGAGATCGGGTCGCGGGGGCAGCAGCTTGAGCAGAGATGCCCAGACTTCCCTCTCCCCGGCCACTTCTTCTAGCTCTTCCGGGGGAAACCGGAGGCGTTCCCAGGCCAGCCGGGAGACATAGTCCCTCCAGCGTGTCCTGGGGCTTCCTTCTGGTTGTTCGTGCAAACAAGGCTCACCAAGGAGGCGTCCAGGAGGCATCCTGATCAGATGCCGGAGCCACCTCATCTGACTCCTCTCGAAGCGGAGGAGCAGCGGCTCTACTTTGAGCCCCGCCCTGATGACTGAGCTTCTCACCCTATCTTTAAGGGAAAGCCCAGACACCCTGCGGGGGAAAACTCATTTCAGCCGCTTGTATTCGCGATATCGTTCTTTCGGTCACTACCCATAGCTCATGACCACAGGTGAGGGTAGGAACGTAGATCGACTGGTAAATTGAGAGCTTTGCCTTACGGCTCAGCTCCTTTTTCACCACGACAGACCGATGCAGAGCCCGCATCACTGCGGACACCGCATCGATCCGCCTGTCGATCTCACACTCCATTCTTCCTTCAGTCGTGAACAAAACCCCGAGATTATATGCTGCCTTAAATAAGAATGATGATGTGCTGAGACTTTTTAGCTGGAAAAACTTTGGTACAGTACTCTACCGACACAGGTATCAGTATTTTGATGCTCTGAGTTAATGCCTGAAAACAAGTCCTCTCTCAATGGAACATGCCCCTGGTTAGTATATACAACCTAATGTAACTTCCATGTGACCAAATTCTTTTTTTTGGTTAACAATATGAAATGTAAGTCAGTCATTGTCCAACCTGCTATATCCTAACATAGGGTCATGGGGGTCTGCTGGAGCCAATCCCAGCCAACATAGGGCACAAGGCAGGAACAAATCCCAGGCAGGGCACCAGCCCACCACACACACACACACACTAGGGACAATTTAGGATCGCCATTGCACCTAACCTGCATGTCTTTGGACTCTGGGAGGAAACTAGATCACCCGGAGGAAACACACACAGACACAGGGAGAACATGCAAACACCATGCAGGGAGGACCCGGGAAGCAAACCTGGGTCTCCTAACTGCAAGGCAGCAGCGCTACCACTGCGTCACCCTGAAATGTAAGTATAAAATTACATATAATGTTGTATGTTTGTGTGCTTTGTCACAGGAACTTAATAACTAATATACAACGAACATGAAAAAACTTTTGAAACAATACACAAATAAATGATCGCTAGATAAGCATAAATCAAATATGGTTAATTTATAGGATTACAGGTAATTTACCTTATTCATCCTATATTATAATATATTGATGTCTGTCTCATCAGAGTGAGCTAACGTTAAGTATAAAAAACAGGTTAGCTAAAACTGTTAGCATACTGGCATAAGAAAGTTAACAAACTTACATTGGTGATAATAAAAAACTGCTCTACAAAATATTGATACTTTTGTTCTGCAGTGCTTTTTTCCATCACTGAAATAGACTTTTGGAAGCAAATGGAGAGAGGTGGCATAAACACAATCCAGTGTGGGTTAACTAACAGGAAGTAAGTTTAACTGCAGATGAATCATTTTCAAATTTTATGAAAAGGGTGAATTTCGTTATGTTTGTGTATTTTGGGTAGGAGAGTTGCTACAAGAAAATCCCTCCTGTTTATAATAGTTTAATTTAATAATTAAAATAAATTATAGTAATTATAACTTTTATGAAGTGCTTTGAAAGCTTGGTTCTGAGGCACATCAAAAACATTCTCCCTTCACTCTGGACCAACACGAATGCACTTAGAGAGCAAACAGATCTACAGAAGATGCATTATTAGTGTCCTCTTCACCGTTCTGACCCATCTCAAGCAGAAAAGGACACATAGTATGTAAGAACGCTCTTTATTGATTACAGCTCGCAGTTTAATGCACTTATCTCCAGCAGGCTGATCACCAAATTGCTTGACCTGGGTTGCAGCCAGTCAGTGTGCATGTGGATCAAGGACTTTCTGACAGGCCACTCGTAAGCAGTCAGATTTGGCTCCCTCGTCTCCTCCAGCCTGATACTCAACACTGGTGCCCCATAAGGCGGTATGCTGAGTCCCTTCCTGTACGCCTTGATGACATTCAGCAAATACAATTATTAAATTTATAGATGATACAACAGTGGTGGGGCCGATCTCAAATGATGATGAGACAGCGTATGGGGACAAAGTGTATATTGATAGTATGGTGCTGAGAAAACAACCTGATACTTAAAAAAAAAAAATAAAACAATGTGTCATTAATTTCAAGAATTAATGCAGTGATTTATTTGTTCTTCAAATCAATGGAAATAACGTGGAGAGGGAACACACATCATTGAGGACCATATATGGTCAATAATCACCACTGCTCTTGTCAAAAAGGCACAGCAATGGCTCTATGTTTTAATGACGCTTAAAAAATTAAATCTGTCCCCCCAGCTGCTTGTGTGGCTTTACCACTGCTCTGTACAAAGCATTCTGACACACTGCATCAATGAGTGGTACACGAACTGCACAGCTGTAGACAGGAAAGCTCTTCAGAGAGTGGTAAACTCTGCACAGACAATAACTGGATCCCAGTTGCCCTCATTAGAAGATATGTTTGAATCACAATATCTTTGCAATGCCAGCAGTATTATGAGAGACACTGCTCACCCCTGCCATCATCTTTTAATGTTGCTGCTTCTGGGAGATGCTATAGGGCTGTGAAAATCTGCATTTCCACACTCAAAAATTGTTTTTATTCTTAATTGAACTGAACTTAGTGTATAAATGCCCCCTAACGCCCCTCTTGGTTATTCAAGAACCTTATATATTTATTTTGATTATCATCTGAAATACTTTTGACTGTGTACACTCTAGCAGAAGTATAATACTTCTATTTCTTTTCATACATATATGTATACTAGCAAAATACCCACGCTTCGCAGCGGAGAAGTAGTGTGTTAAAGAAGTTATGAAAAAGAAAAGGAAACATTTTAAAAATAACGTAACATGATTGTCAATGTAATTGTTTTGTCAATGTTATGAGTGTTGCTGTCATATATATATATATATACACACACACACACACACACACACACACACACATATAAACATATATACATATACATATATACATATATTAGCAAAATACCCGCGCTTCGCAGCAGCGAAGTACTGCATTAAAATTTTTAATAAGAAGAAAATTAAATCATTTTAAACTGAGGGAAAATATGCCAATAATTATTTGTTAAGGATCTCTTTGTATACCCTCCGGTTGTAATATGACCAAGCTGTTCACTGAGCTTACTCTTGAGAATGCAACGTGTAGTTGTCCAGGAGAAAAACAATGTTGCCTCAAATCAATGGCAACCTTTTGTAGGGTCTATCCCCGAGACTTATTAATTGTCATCGCGAAGCAGAGCCTTACTGGAAATTTGAGGCATTTGAATTGAAATGGGAGATCAGAGGGTATAACGGTGATGCGAGGAATACATTCAGAGTGTGGCGCCCTGCTGTTTTTTGTGTAGCTGCCTTTACACAGCTTCTCCGCTGCTTTATAAATGAACGCCATATAAGGCCGTCGTTTCTCCTTGCTTCGCGGTTCTGTACTGTTTTATTGTTCGTTTATTACGATTGTTATAGTTATTGTGTAGCTATTCGAGACTTACTTTACTGTTCAGGTACCCATTTCCTTTATTTAATCTGCGGCTTGTACGCTGTTTTTTGTTCGTTTATTACAATTATAGATATGTATTGATTCTCTTCTTTAGCTGACTGCCTGCTCATATAAGGCGCTCCACTGTTTTTTTGTGAAGCAGCCTTTACACAGCTTCTCCGCTGTTTTATAAACAAACGACATATAAGGCCATCCTTTTTCCTTGCTTGGCCAAGGAAGCTGCCTTTTTATTTAATCCACGGGTTCTCCGCTGTTTTATTGTTCATTTATTACGATTGTTATAGTTCTCTTTATATAGCACGTTGTCAGTTCAGCACTCTGGTTATAATATGATGAAGCTGTGCGAGCTCACTCTTAAGAATGCAACGTATAGTTGTCCAAGAGAAAAGCAATTTTGCCTGAAATCAATGGCAACCTTTTGTAGGGTCTGTCCCTGAGACTTATTACTTGTCATCGCGAAGCAGAGCCTTACTGGAAATTGGAGGCATCTGAATTGAAATGGGAGATCAGAGGGTATAACAGGGATGCGAGGAATACATTGAGTGTGGAGAAACTCTAGAGACAGCATGTGTATTAACTTGTGGATTTTTCTGTGAGTATTTGGTGGTAGCGTGACGAAGTTGCTTCCGCAAGACCACGTTAGCTGTGGAGCTCAGATCAGAGCATATTCTTTTCCCACCTTGTCAATTGTGTAATGCGTTTTTTGAACAGGTTTGATGCATGGAAGTGATCACTCGTACTGCGTTCAGTTAGTTCACGTGAGCTGCTCTCTTGTGTGATGTTGCGATGTCCACGGCTTTATTTAATGTTAGCTAAGACCCGGCATTTAAAAGTTTCTCACTGCACTCTGGTTGTAATATGACGAAGCTGCGCGAGCTCACTCTTGAGAATGCAATGTATAGTTGTCCAAGAGAAAAGCAATCTTGCCTCAATTCAATGGCAACCTTTTGTAGGGTCTGTCCCTGAGACTTATTAATTGTCATCTCGAAGCAGAGCCTTACTGGAAATTTGAGGCATTTGAATTGAAATGGGAGATCAGAGGGTATAACAGTGATGCGAGGAATACATTCAGAGTGTGGAGAAACTCTAGAGACAGCGTGTTTATTAACTTGTGGATTTTTCTGTGAGTATTTGGTGGCAGCGTGACAAAGTTGCTTCCGCAAGACCGCGTTAGCTGTGGAGCTCAGCTCAGAGCATATTCTTTTCCCACCTTGTCAATTGTGTAATGCGTTTTTGAACAGGTTTGATCCATGGAAGTGATCACTCGTACTGCGTTCAGTCAGTTCACGTGAGCTGCTCTCTTGTGTGGTGTTGCGATGTCCACGGCTTTATTTAATGTTAGCTAAGACCCGGTACTTAAAAGTTTCTCGCTACAGCAATTTTAACTCCGTTACAAAGTGATCCAAAGTCTCATTTATACCTCGTGTCTTCTCATTAAACTTGTATCTCGCGAATAAAGTATTCGACGAAGGCATGACAAGCGGCAGCGGGAGCATGTCCATAAACTTAATTTAAACTTACGATTTACACCGTGCTTTCCGCAGTAGCTGCACTTATGAATAAGCTTGTATGCATTTTTCTTCAGCGCTCTTTGGGAGTTCTTCCTTCTTTTCTACGTACTGCGTTCACAGTCAGTTCACGTGATTACGTGGGAGGCGTGATGATGTGACACGCAGCTCTGCCCCCCACGGCTATCGAGCTAAAGTCCATTACAGTATATGGAGAAAAAATAGGTTCCAGTTATGACCATTATGTGTAGAATTTAGACATGAAACCTGCCCAACTTTTGTAAGTAAGCTGTAAGGAATGAGCCTGCCAAATTTCAGCCTTCTACCTAAACGGGAAGTTTGAGAATTAGTGATGAGTGAGTGAATGAGTGAGTCAGTGAGGGCTTTGCCTTTTATTAGTATAGATTATTTTAGTATTTTGTTTGTGATTGTTCATAAATAGTTTTTAGCAGTAAAAACATTTAAGGGGATGTATAGTTATTTTGTTGTTTTTAAACTCACTAATAATAAAGGCATCTATCTATCTATCTATCTATCTATCTATCTATCTATCTATCTATCTATCTATCTATCTATCTATCTATCTATCGTGCATGTGGAGTTTTGCATTTTCTTCTTCATGTTGGCTTTTTGAGTACTGCAGTTTCCACTCACACATGAAACATGGCCTTTATTTATTGAATGTGCGCAGTGAAGGACTGCACCTTACACATGGCTGGTTTCTACTTTGCATCTTAAGTTGCTGGATTAGGCTATGATTCCTTTAACTCAGTGTTTAACAAATGTCTTTGTAAGATTTTTTTCTAAATTATTATAGGAACTTTTTTTT
Source organism: Polypterus senegalus (assembly GCF_016835505.1). Lineage (NCBI taxonomy): Eukaryota > Metazoa > Chordata > Cladistia > Polypteriformes > Polypteridae > Polypterus > Polypterus senegalus. The sequence continues at coordinate 51,078,442 of NC_053168.1, read as the reverse complement.
GAGAGTTCAAGAGAGCATCAGATCCCATTAAGTTTATATACTTCGCTATTTTGTTCCCTCCTACACAGAAATATACACTGTCATGAATTATCAAGCTGAATAAGGCAAAGAATTCATCCAGAGAATTCTTCACACAGAACTATTGCACAGATTAAAAGAAGAGAAGGAATGGAGAAGATCCCCTGTGAAGGCTACAGCGCTGCTTTGATACTGATGAGAAACGGTCCCACTGCAACCATTGTAGAAATGTCTAGATGGCAAATGACTGCAGTTTTTAAAAGTCTATCTCCGTATTCTCCTTTCTCAAAGGACCTGCAGGCCCCAGTTAGTCTGTTGCTTTCAGACACATCTATAGGCATTGTGCATGTAAGCATCAATAAATCTGAAATAGAAAAGTGGCAGGTCTCCAACAGATTTATCATTAATAGTAGGCTCTGAGACAGGAGTGGGGTTTTACGTAGATAGCTCTGCACTGGATAATTTAAATCAGGTTGACTTTACAATTACTTGTATTACTTTACATAGAAAATTGTATGTGATATAGAATAATCTTTAAGATAAAGGACTTATATGTTCCCAGGTAAGCACTCTCTCATTTTTACCTAAAGAAATAATGTCATTCTAGTATCCAGTTATTAGTAACAACTGGAACGCAGCAGCTAAAAGCTCATAAATATTCTGTGTGAACTATTGTGTCAACGTGATGTAATAGCTTCCTTACAGATAACAGTGATACTCACTTAGAGCCTAATCCATTTATAATACAAGCCAATAGAAAGTCTATGCCTACTTTTAGAACCAAGCACTGTAAGAAAGGTATAAAAGCCTGTCACAGCCTTACTGAAGCAAAGCCTTCTGAAACAAGCAGACTAAATTCTGCCCAATGGGTGGAGAAGGATCATAAAACATAGTCAAAACCAAAACCAAGTCTAAATCAAGGAGAAGAAACGCATTGCACCAAAGCCTAGTCGCTAATCAGAAAACAAAGTCAGAGGGAAAATCAAAAATTCGGATGCCAAAACTTTCAATAAGTGATTTGCACTACGTTCGTTTAAGGTTTTCTTTTTTTATTTGATTCACAGTTATGCATGAATAAATCATCCTGCTGCTTTAAGGGGTTTTACACTACTGATGTAAGATGTGGTGCCATCTGAAAACATGTTCCTTGTCAACCAGGAGCAGTGTGCCAGTAACAGGAATCATAACATGGCAGCACCTAAATGCAAAACAAAATAACGTTGAAATACATAATCACCACGATCAGGAAACTTTAAACACTATTTGTGTAATGTACACATATACTTTATGGACAAAAGTTTGTGGATAGGTGATTATCACACCTAAATGGGCTTGTTGGACATCCCATTCCAAAACCATGTACATTAATATGGAGTCTGTCCCGTGTCCCCCTTTTGCAGCTATAACACCCTCCACTCTTCTGGGATGGCCTTCCATAAGATTTTGGAGTGTGTCTGTAGATACTGTATTTATGGCAAAAGAGCATTTGTGAGGTCAGGTTCTGATGATGGACTAGAACACCTGGCTTGCATTCAGTGTTCCAGTTTATCCCAAAGGGCTGAACTCAGGGCTCTGTGCAGGCCACTTGAGTTCTGTCACAACAAACTTGACACACCATGTCTTTATGGACCTGGCTTTGTGCACAGAAGCACAGTCATGCTGGAACAGAAAAGGGCCTTCCTCATTACTATTGCCACAAAGTTGGAATGCACAATTGTCTAAATGACTTTGTATATTGTAGCATTAAAAGTATCCTTTACTGAACCCAAGTAGCTTTGGCCAAACCATACCCCCCCTCCACCAAACTTTACAGCACACACTATGCAGGTAGTTTCCTCCTAGCATCTGCCAAACTCATATTCAACCATTAAACTGCCAGATAGTGAAGCACGATTCCAACTTCAGAGAACAGGTTTCCACTGAGCCAGAGTCCAATGGCGGCGTATTTTACACCACTCCAGCCAATGCTTGGCTTTGCTCATAATGATCTTACTCTTGTGTGCTGCTGCTTGGCTATGGAAGCCCATTTCAAGAAGCTCCTGACTCATGGTTCTTGTGCTAATGTTGCTTCTAGAGGCAGTTTAGAACTCTGTTGTGGGTGATGCAGCAGAGAACAGGTGATTTTTTACACACTGGTTCCTTTGGAACTAGGTGGCCCCACTCTGCGAGTTTGCATGGTCTACCTATTTGTGACTGAGCTGTTGTTGCTCATCGACACTTACATTTCACAATAATAGCACTTACAGTTGACCAGGACAGATCCAGCAGAGTAGAAAGTTCACAAACTGACTAGTGACAAAGGTGACATCCTATGACAGTGCCAGTTTTAAAGTCTCTGAGCTCTTCAGTTACAATCTGCTAATGTTTGCCAATGGAGACTGCATGGCTATTTACTTGAATTTAGGCAGCTACAGCTGAAACATCTGAGCTCAGTCATTTTGAGTGGCGTCCACATACCTTTGGTAATTTAGTGTAAAGTGGGGTTATTTCTACCATACGGACTAAGTGCTATTAATTTTCATGACAAGACAGCAATTTGGAATGACAGACAATTCTTACCTTGAAATGACAGAGCCTTGCTTTTTTGGCAGGAGGCTTTGATATTTTAATTGGAGGAAGAGTATTAAGCAACATCATGAGGATGGTCATCATCTCTTCCTTAATATCCTTCAACTGCTCGCTACAGAATGTAGTTAATATCAAATTAGCGCAGTCCAAAGCTTACACCTAGTTGTGTTTGATTTGTTCAATTTAACAATGTTAACGTTGTTTATTTTACTGTGCAGTCCCGTTCACTTTGTATCTTAAACAGCCCATCTTAACATACAGTATTAGATCATTTACAGTATGTGAATGTTATATTATGAAATAATGTGTTCTATTAGAGGCATTTCCTTTATTTTTCAGGGTTAGGGACATGTTTTATGGGCAAATAAAGCTGTATAGTGAGACATTATTGCAAATAATCAGCATTGTATATGCAAGGTATTGTGAAAGTGAAGCTGGTGTCTTATAGTGGGGACTCTGGCTCCTCTGTGTATCACCCATAGCACATCCCTTCAACATGTGAATAAAAAAAATATTGGGAGTGATACTGATGAAAAATGTTGGTTTTAGAAATTATATTCACTTCAGCACTGCCCAAAGCTGCACAACCCATTTCAAGACCACATTGTGACCACCATAAGTAATTAAGGTGATTAAAATGTGTACATTCACATCACATTCCACTGTGATTACTGTATGGTTAATTTATTATTTTTGTGCCGTGTGTAACATTGACATTACGTGCTTATCTTTGCATACTGATTATACACACGTAGGTGGGATTACAGATGGGGAAGGGGGACAGCACACCCATCCACAGTATGTTCATGTTATAGATACACAGCACAGAGCCTAGTTTTAAGAACAAAATAAAAATCTTAATGTGCACTGCATTCATTATAATCTATCAATAATCATTTTGTGTCATTAACATCATGCAGCATTACAGAGAAAACATTATTACAATGTTGTATTAGATATGCAAAATAATCAGTAAAATGAATTCAAAAATGCTAACTACAAATTGAGCAAACATATAACAGATGCAGATACCAGGAGGAGTCGCAGAGTACACATAATGCATTTGACCAGCATCTACCATCAAAAGGAGCAAACACAGTTACAAAAATGAAACCCCAGAGAAGAGCAAAAGGCAAAAGGGAGCCAAAGTAACAGAACATGAATTTTCAGTACAGCTTTCATAAACATCCAAGTTAGAGTACAATGCTATCTTTTATTACCAGAGTAAACAGCAGGAACCATTTAAAAGTTGTAAATAAGGACTGCAGAATGGATTTGAATATTAAAACAGGTGAAGCCACATAACCAGACACTGGAGAACTATTTCATAGAATAGGCATGACGGAGCTGCTTATATAGTGAGTTACACACTCATTGTGTAATCATGGACTCCGACCTAAACGATAAATCACATATAAACCAAATTACTAGGACTGCATTTTTTCATTTAAGGAACATTGCAAAAGACAGACCTTTTGTAACATCACAAGACGCTGAGAAGTTAGTTCATGCTTTTGTTTTAAGTCGACTAGATTACTGTAACCTAAGAACCCAAGAAAGACATCAATCAATTGCAGTTAGTTCAGAATGCAGCAGCACAATCTTAACCAGAAAAAATAAGCTCAAATCTCACCAGTTTTAGCATCATTACATTGGTTACTTGTGTTCTTTACAACTGACGTTAAAATACTATTAATGGTATATACAGTAAAGCACTAAATAATTCTTCCTTCCTTTATTTTGGAGTGCCTGCCCCCTTAAATTCCCAGACATAACTTTGCACCTTCTAATACTGATCTGCTAATTATTTCAAGAGCTAAGAATAAAAGAAGTGTAGAGGTGGCCTTTTGTTGCTATGCACCAAAAATCTGGAATACCTTACCAACAGAATAAAAAAAATTGTCCTAATAGCCTACAATTTATTTTCATTGTGATGTTGGAACATAAGCAGATACTCCAACTGTCGACGAGACCCACAGCATCAAATCTTTTAGGATAAAGCTTAAGAACTACTTAAGTACATTTATGTTAGGTAAAACCAGTGCTATGATGATGATGATACACAGCTGTTCATATTGTTCCCTCCTGAGGACAACACGATTTCAGCTAGAGTCCATGACCACATTGCTACTGTTTCTCGTTCATGCAGGTTCATGCTGCACAATATCCGCCTGATCAGACCTTATCTGACAGAGTATGCAGCACAACTTCTGGTCCAGGCTTTGGTCTTCTCGTGTCTTGACTATTGCAACTCACTTTTGGCAGGAGTACCCACTTGTGCTATCAAGTGGCTGCAGATGATCCAGAATGCAGCGACCCATATTGTATTTAATGAGCTGAGTGGACACATGTCACTTCTATCTTCATTGGGTTGCTGTAGCAGCACACAATACGTTCAAATCTCTGACGCCAGCCTACAGAGTTGTCAGTGGGACAGCATCTGTGTATATGGAGACACTGGTGAGGTGCTATGCTCCTTCTCACCCACTCAGGTCTGCCAGGGGACAGCGTCTAGTGACGCCGCCTCTTCATAGTATTAGGTCTCAATCATGGCTCTTTTCCTGTGTAATTCCCAGTTGGTGGAATGAGTTGCCCACCTCCATCCAAACTGCTGATTTCTTCAATGTGTTTAAGAAGTAAATGAAAATCCATCTGTTCTGTGAATATGTTATATAGTTGAAATAAATGTACCACGCAATATTGTTACTTTCTCCTCTCCCTTTATTCTCGTCTACTTTTCCTTTTCACATTCTCTTCTTCACCCCTCCTCACAGTGACCTCTACCTCCTGACTAATTATATCAATATCCCACTGAAAAAAAAGTTGCTCTGTAATCATACTGTTGGTTGATTTGTTGTTACATTAGCTTAATTGCTTTATTGATTGCTAATCTAATTTGTAAGTGTATTAGTTAGTACATCTTTTCACTTGTGGCAATTAGCTTTTGTTACGTGTCCTACTATACTTGCTGAACAAGCAGGTCCAAGCCTAATGTTACACAGTTATGTGTTCCTCTTTTGTAAGTCGCTTTGGATGTAAATTATATGATGCTTATTGACATCACAATTACAGCACACTTTGGTTCATTTGCTGGTAGGCATAATGCTTTGGTTAGCTGTTTGGTTCCTCTTCTTCATCCATACATTTTGTTCATTTTGACTCTGTTGCTAGGTTTTTTTGGTTGGGGAGGGTTTGTTATGGCTTACTGGTTGCTGTTTGGGGTATATAATTCTTTAAGTGTGTACTGTATAAAATGTCTTGAATGAATGAAAAATTGATCACAAAAAAACTTTTGAAATCAGATCTCCTTTTTTGGGCCTATGCACGTTGAAGCCAGTCTGTGGAGTTTTGGGTCAGGCTGCCTTGGGCGATACCCTTTCTAGCCAGGCTATGTACAGGTCATGGCGTGATTTTGGGGTTTTTTAGAGGCCTCACACCATTTTGTCAGGATCAGGGCTGAATTTTAGGGTCTTATGATCTTTTTCTTTATTAGATGCCAGTTTGTGTAATTCGTTCTTTTCCAATACTCCCGTTCACTTTTGACAGCCAGGTCATTACTCTTTCTTCTGCAGTCACTAATCTGGGGGTTCGGTTTGATCCACAGTTGACGTTCAGTGACCACATAAAACATGTGTGTAAGGCATCGTTTTACCATCTACGAAAAATTTCCAAACTTCGCCCCCTATTAACCATCCCAGATGCAGAGAAACTTGTCCATGCCTTTATCTCCTCAAGGCTGGACTACTGCAATGGACTTTTTGCGGGAATTCATACCAAGGACATACAAAAGCTTCAATATATCCAAAATAGTGCTGCAAGAATCCTACTACGAGTAAGGAAATTTGAGCATATTACTCCCATCCTCAAATCACTTCATTGGCTCCCTGTTTCCTTCCGGATTGAGTACAAAATTCTTCTACTGACCCAGAGATGTATCTACGGCCAGGCACCTTCTTACCTTCAGGATTTGATTCACTTAAAAACTTCCAATCGGATCCTCAGATCATCTGGCAGCATGCAGCTTCATACTCCCCTTACTAAGCTCCACTATGGGGGGTCGAGCTTTTTGCTCTGCTGCCCCACAGCTCTGGAATCAGCTCCCTGTTGAACTGAGAACTACACAAAACCTGGACATCTTTAAAGCAAATTTGAAGACTTTTTTATTTAGGAAAGCATATAATTGCTGTGATTGTTGATTTAATCTAGTCTTTTAAACTTTTAAATTTTGTGGTTATTGCTTTTGTTGTAGCACTTTGAGATCTTATCAATGAAAAGTGCGTTATAAATAAAATCTATTATTATTATTATTATTATTATTATAATTGTCATTAGAATCAAATCCTGCATTTCTAGGGGCGTGGTCTCCAGGGTCATGACCTCAGCACGACAGGATAAAAAGTCAGCACTTGCACCAAGCTTTATCCAATCAGCACATAATTAATTACTTTAAACTCTAAAAGAAACTCTCTCATTGTTATTGATACTTGTGTCTTTCCAGGTTTTGACTTCTTGTCTGATTCTTGACTGTGAATCTTGCCTGTTGTTTGGGTTTCGGTCGCTTCTTTTATAATTTATTTGTTTTGTTTTGCCTTTTGCACACTGTGGACCACCCAGGCTGGCACTGCCAGCTTAACCAGACACAGACAAGCGTGGGACACAAGTTCAAGGCACACACTGATTTTTTATTGTCTTTTTCACCTTGTGGGCAACACCTTCCCCATTCCTACAAGCTCATCACAGTCCAGCACAAGCACAAACACAAAACAATTCTCTTCAATTCTCTCTTCCACTACTCCGGTCAAGCTTCGTCCTCCTCCTCCCAACTTTGGCTCCCCGAGTAGTGGCTGCTGGCTCCTTTTATAATGCACCCGGAAGTGCTCCAGGTGCTTGATCACTCATTTCCAGCAGCACTTCCGGGTGTGGCAGAAGAACTGCTTATAAGAGCTCAGCAGCTCCTGTTGCAGCAACCCCTGGCAGCGCCTGCAGATCCCAACAGGGTTGCACAAACTCCAACTCCCATGAAGCCCTGTGGGAGTCCAAGGCACCGGGTTGCCATCTAGCGTCCCGGGGCAGGTAACACTCTGGCCACGCTTGCTCCCCTGGTCCTCCCAGTGTAGAGGTATCCTGGCCAGGCAAGGGCCCCGGCCAAATGCTACATATGCATAACCTAGTTCAACTCAAAAAATGAGTTATGTGTTTCCTGAATCATAACACATGCACAATGAGGCTCAAAATGAGACCACTATGGATCAGTCTGGATAGGAAGCCTGATACAACGGCAGCAGCCTACGGTGTTGAGACTCATGTACAGCTTAACAGCTTATAGAAGAAAACTGGGTAACACAGTCAAATAATGGTGGTGATAAACCCAATGATTAAGATGCTTAATAGCAGAAAGCCAATAAAAAATATCTATGATGTTACAAACAGGCAAAACTTGAAAAATGTCAAAAAAACCTTGAGTTTTAGGTAGTTAGTGTCTTCTTATACAGACACTGATAAATACTACTTTAGGTTGAATGGTGCATACCCAACAGCAGGCCTAGTCAACTTTACATAAAAGATGGCCAAATATTAAAATCACTTGGGGTTATGGGGGCCAAGCTTCAGCACTTACTGTTAACAGTTCAGTGCTATAGTATAATCAACCTGTGATTAGACAAGTTACATGGCAATGCTTATCTCTCTTCTTTTATTTGATATGTCCAATACGACCAAATTTTAGCATTCCACTAGTAAAATAATTGCTACAGAGCATTACGCATATTTGCCAAAGCAAATATAATACTGTTTAAACAAGCCAATACTAAAACATTTGTTACAGAGAACAATACAAGATTATAATCAAGAAGGTCAGAACATAACAGTGTGGTGTCCTTCATTAGAAAGCACAGTAGCCAGCAGATCAACTTTGGAATAGTAGAACTTATTATAAACATACACCAAGAATCAAAGTAAATGACAAATGGTGTAGCCAGGGGCAAAAATACAAACATGTATTCTTCTTTCTTGCAGTATTTAAAATACAGATGCAAATCACATACTCACTACTGGAACTTTATACAGTTATATATATGTGTTTACGCTTGACATCTATTAAACCCCTGCTGCAGCAATCCTCCGCTTAATTAAATCAGTGAGAGAAATTGTACTCTCTTGCTTTTACAATCTCAAAATAGTTTGTCTCATATGAAGGAAGGGCAATCCTAAGACACTGTTGCAGTGTGGCATTAGTCACAGAACTACGAGTGCTCATTTTAATGGCATTCATATGAGAAAAACTTGACTCACACATTTAAATGGATTCTAACATTGTCACAACTAGCAAGGCCAGTTTTCTCATAATTGGGTACTGATATTGAATAACCTTAGCAATCCAAAAAGGTCACTGCACCCTCATACTGCTTTAATACAAACGATGACTGCACATCAACTAATTCCATTTGTAAGGTGCTTGCATTAATACATGGCAGCATTTCTTTGGCTTTGGCACAGAACTCTGACTCACTTTTGATGGAGAAAGGTTCACAGGCTAACTGTAGTATCTCAATAGGATTATGGAAACTTTGGGATCGCTCTGCAAACATTTCAGTTAGTTTTATAGGAATGTCTGTGTTGATAGGTGCAATGTATGCTCTTGTTAAGAATATTCAGAGCTGTGGGAAGTGCTGCAACTTTGTTGTTATTAAGTGAGATATAAAGATCTGTAGCTTTTCCTTGAATGGTGCTTCATAAAGTTGCCAATGGACTTCTCCTGCCCCTGTAATTTTAGATTTAAAGAGTTCATGTGTTTGAAAATGTCTTCAACTTCTGTAAATTGTTTGTCCAGCATATGCTCCATGAGTTATGATATCCATTTGTGTATACACAAGCACAAGAAAGACACAATTTCCTCACGGATTTCAGAGAAACAATTCATGACCTTTCTTTTGTTGAGCTATCTGACGTCATTATATACAAGCAAATTGGTAAGTTCTGTCGACATGTCACCCATACAGCTGGTGAAAGAGGCAACACTCCTAATTTACAACACTCATAACAGTTTCTTTATTGTGTTTCTCGCCATGGAGCTTTGCACTGAATACAGAATGATGAACAATACTGTACAATGTAAAAACTCAACTATTGCTGATACTGTAGCTTAGCAAGCAGGCCTTGTGGTGTACCAAAACCATAACCAAGAGGTTAACTTTACACAAATCAAATTCAAGTTCATCTAAAAACAAACATTCTTTTGAAAAAATCACCTCTACTGTAAGTCATCCTTCCAATGGTATAAATCCAAGATGTTCTTCTTGGAAGCACACTACATCAAAAAATCTCATATAGATGCATAGTTGTGCGATATATCTAAGATCCATTGACTCAACAACAGTAATTGAGATTACCTGAGGCTTTTGAAGACCCCCAAAAACTTTTCCCAAGCATTAGTGACAAGAAGTTCTACTCTACAAAAAGTTGATGTGTCTGAGAGGGACCACCCAGGACCATCCTTCCTAATGGAGGATGCTACACTTTCCCTAACTTTTTTGTCACCAATCACCTCACCTATGACAGCTACCATACAGTCTTTAACAGTCTCTGGGTCTGTAAAAGGGTTTTTGTACCTGCCATTATCCAAGCTACATGAAGTGTAGCAATTGTGGATTGCTCCTCTTCTGTGCAAAAATGATCAAGGCCCTCATAACTCCATTCTAAAAATGTTAACAGTGGGTGCACCTTCATTCTCCGCTCCTTTGATCCCTCTGGAAAACTGAAGGAAATAAACTGTGCAACGACGTGTAGAACCTCTTCACATTGCACTTTTTCGTCACAGCCACCTTTCATTACACAATAAACACAACGGTTTAATACTTGTAGTGCTCAGTAAATTGAACAAGTACTTGTCAGGCCAGTCTAGTTGGATCTGATAGTTTTGCTTATCAATTTTTCATTTTTTCACTTTGGATAGGGAAATGTTGCATTAGCTATCGTTCAATAGTCAATGACATGAATATACAGATCTGCTAGCGCAAATTCAGTTGGTAAGATTCAATGGCTGGCAATCAAGACAAACGTTTTTTTCTACAGGGGTTGGGGTGAGCATTGTCACTTTGCAGTCAACTGTGAATTATTAAAATGCAAAATTGTACATTTTTCTTTCTACGAACAAAGGAATCCTGTCTGGGACATATCAGTATCACTAAATCTACAGAATGTTTCCTGATATTCTCATACAGTAGATCTCAAAGGCTTTTGTCACTTGACTGATAAGAATGTAAGAAATCTGACAAACAAGGGGAGACCATTCAGTCCATCAAGTTTGTTTGTTTAGCTAATAGTTAAACTCTCCCAAAGTCTCATGCAGGTTCTTCTTAAAGATTGTCAAGATTTCTGCTTCAATTACATGTCTTGGTAGTTTGTTCCAGATACCCACAACTCTTTGCGTAAAGAAGTGCTTTCTGAGTTCAGTTTTAAATGGGAAGTGCATTTCCACTGAAGTCCTCGAGTATGCGATTCACTCTTAATCTGGAAGAATGCTACTGCATCTACTTTATCAATGCCATTGAGGATTTCAAATACCTGGATTAGGTCCCCTGTGGTCTCCTCTGCTCAAGAATAAACAGTTTTAACAGTCTGTCAGAGTCGGACATGTCCTGAAGTCCTGGGGTGCACTTGGTTGCTCTTCTCTGTACAGCTTCAAGTGTTGCTATGTGTTTCTTGTACCATGGTGACCAGAACTAGACACAATACATTTTATAGTTTAAGCATAATGACTTAAATTCAACAGTTTTTATGACATATCCTAACATTTTATTTGCCTTTCTAATGTGCATTGCTTAGTCAATGAAAATGTTGTGTCAACATAAACCCCTAAATCCTTTTCAAAGGTTCATTCTTGTATAACAGTGTCTCTTATCTTGTATTTATAATTACCGTATGTACTCACGTATAAGTCGGGTCTTGAAACCTGAAAAATCGATCATAAAATCAGACCCCAACTTATACGCCCTTTCAAAAATGCAACACTTAAATTTTATTTTATTTTATTTTTTAACCATCTTCTTGCTTTCTACAATCTCGCATCAGTTTCTCAGATGCATCAAATTTTGTTACAGCAGCACAGTTACTAATTTCCTTCGCTACTTCAATGACGTTTAATTTAAAGCCAGCTTCATATTTTCTTCTGATCGAATGCTCCATCGTAGATAAGGGATGCTCTTACAATAAAGGTGTACAAGGGTGTAAGATACAAACAACGCAAATCAGTTCAAACGTCGCTTTGGAATAGCTCAGGTATTACCGTGTGGTCATGTAGGCACAATACATAGAAAAAAAAGGCAGTGTGCTCCGTGGTTACTCTCTCAGGTGGGCATTAGTATATCATAATCTCTTGGACCAATAGCGTGAGTTTTCTGCATTTGACTTATACAACCGACATTATAAAATACCAGAAATTATACGGTAAAATCAAATCCTGACTTATCCGTGGAAGAACTTATCCACGTGTATATACGGTAATGTTTCTGTTGCCAATGTGTAGCACTTTGCACTTTTCTACATTAAACTGCATTTTTCAGGTGTTTGCCCAGTTCAGATGGTTGTCCACGTCTTTTTGAATTCTTTTTGCTACCTCCTCAGTGTCTGCAATCCCTCCAATTTTAGTGTTATCTGCAAATTTTTACAAGTTTATTAACTATACCAGAATCAATGTTTTTAATATAAATCAGAAAAGGTAATGGTCCAAGGACAGACCCCAGAGGAACTTCACTTTAGACCTTGCTGCATGTGGAACATTCTCCTCTTATCTGTACTCTTTGTCTTCTACCAGTTAACCAACTAGAGATCCAGTTTTGTAGGTTACTTCTGATGCCAACAGCTTGTAGTATCAGAATTAAACTGATAGGCACGTGCAGGCTATTGAAAAAATGAAATGGGTTGGATTTGGCTTGGGGAATGCTAGTTAAATAGACCTGCAGCAGAGTCATCTGAACTTACACAGATAATCCTGGACAGAATTTGGCCAGTTATGTGGCAAGTGAAGTGTGATGTAAAAAATTTAAGATTTTACAAATAAGAAGTCAAAATACTAGAGAACATAATACAACAGGGGTCTGGAACTAGAAAGCACGCCAGATGAGAAGTGGACTCATCACTGTTCACTCATCACATCCAGACACTAAATGGATGAAAATAAAATGGCTAATAGGATGTTGGTCTGTGTAGTTCGTATGCAATACTGATCACTGTATAAGTCAAGAGAGGTCTTCCTGAGCTACACAACACATTTTTTAAGGCCTCATGTGGAATGTCATGCACAGCTTTGGTATCCGTACTACTACTACTTGCAAGAAATGAGTTACTGATTTCTGAATGTTGGGATATCAGATCTGACACACAGATTGAAGGAACTGAATACTGTATTTTCATTCTAAAGAACTAGGGTGTTGTACCATGTTAGCCATTATGGATGCAGTGAGAAGTTAAGCAAAATGACACCTTTTATTGGCCAACTAGAAAGGTTACAATATGCAAGCGTTTGAAGCAACTCAAACCCATTCTTCAGGCAAGATGTAAAGAAAACAGAGATTATGAGGCAAGATGACAGTTGTCTTTCAAATTATTAAGAAAATTAGTAGGTTGACTAACAGCTTTAAAATGATTGTTTCAATGAGAACACGGGCAGCAGAAACTCAAAGTGATTTTAACAATGTATATCACAGAAATATCTGAAAGTTTTTGTTCACATAGAGAAACAGATTAGGCCAAACACACTTATATTTCAGTTGTTAATTCCTCTATGGAGAACTGCATTCAATGTTAGCTCTTGGTTTATTTGACTTCTCAGGGGATTTTAACCTTAGATCTTATGATTATTCATTGCTTGAATGTTATGGGCATTTGCTTTACCCAGCTGCTTTTTATATTTGCTGATATAAAGGTAGGTATTCTAAATCACCTTTCCTTTACACATTCGTCCTCTTCGGCATCGTGGCTCCATTTTAGTGCAGGATTAAATTGGTACACAACAAGAAAGCAAGATCTCCAAGCTCAGGTGAGCGAGTGGTATTTATCACAGCCCTATTTTAAAATCCGTCCCCCCAACATTAGTCACTCTACTTAAGAAGTGCAGCTGTCCATTGTGTATTTTATGTCAGATCTTGTTTATCTTAGTAACATTTTTCCTTCTTGGTCCAAGTGAGGATTTTTGTAAACATCATAAATGGTGAACTTTTCACTTTTGCTGTTCTAATGACATATAAACTTTGAATCTAAAGGAGCCATGTCATCCCTTTAGCCTTTAATAGAATTTCCATTTATAAATGAGATTAGCTGAACATAAAGTACAGAGCAGGTGAAAAAAGCAAATATTTAAGAAAGCACTTGCTAATGTTGAATCAAACGTCATTTTTTTAGTAGACACGACAGGTTCATGTCAAGTCACTTTAACTTATCTATAGTCCATTTCACAGATATTTTAAAAGAACTTGAGATAAATCACAATCTTCCAGCTGGTGCGGGCAGTAGAAAGGACAGATGTGTAAATATTTAAGGAGGTGACTCTCAGAAGGCTGCTCTCGTTACCTTGGAAACTGTCACACAAGCTCTGTATTGATGCAGATGTTGAAGCTGCCATGTTATCTACCAGTTCCCACTGTCACATATATTAAGCTAGCCCTCCATTCACTGAACCAGCTTAATCCAAGTCAAGGGGAAAATGAGCTGTTCTTTGTCTTATCTGTTTTCATTCACACACTGTAAATAATCACTAATAAATGAGAGATACAGTATGTCTGAAAAAGCTGCAAAAAAGTAAAGCCCTTCCATCAATACCACTCCACAACTCTATGAAATAATACATAACAAAAATGTTGAAATGTTAGTCAGCAGTAAGGCAAGAGGAAGGATAATGATGAACCTTTTTACATACATATAACAGTAAAAATTCAAACACCTTCTAAATCTAATTCTTGGTCTGAATTAAAACATTAGAAATAATTTGTCTTGGCTACTGAGTTTTAATCAGTGTTCAGATGCACAATGACACAAACTTTTTCTAACTATCATAATTCAAAACAAAATGGTCCATTGATCAACATCGTTTACCCTTGTTAAAAGATCCTGAAATATGTTTAGTTAACCAAATTAGCTCTTTGACGTCTAATCCCAGCAACACACACTTCCCTAAAAAAGCTCATCCTATGGCACCCTGGTTCTTCCCTCCCTCTTGAGCACACCATCGTTCCCTTCAGTTGGGCCTCCTAGCTTAAATGAGCTCAGAAGACTCAAGAATATAACTGGATGATAACAATTGTGCTTCCTGAACAATTTTAGGTGTATTTTATGGATTTTTGCCCCCTTATCACAAACAATCACCTTTAAATACTGTTTTATTGCAATTACCTATTCTGTATTTTCCTCCCATATTATAAGTATACATATACAGAAGAATACCTATAACTAAACATCTGTGGTGATCTAAAAGTAATGACGTTGCTGCTGGGAGTGCAGCTCGGATATGCCAAGTACTGTTATTTCTCTTGCAAAAGGGACAGTCGTGCTAAAGACTTGGAACACATTAAAAAGAACTGGCTGTTCTGTAATAATTTGGTCACAGGGTAGAAAAGAGTGGCACATAAATCACTTGTCAACCTGACAAAGATATTTTTCTCTACATATAAAACTTGGAAGAACAAGGAAGTGAAGGATTTTGATATTTAAGACAGATTTCTCCATGAATAACTGACGCCAAGATTAAGGAAGGCATTTTTGTTGCTCCACAAATCAGACATATAATCAATGATAAGAGGTTTGAAGATCTGCTAGTGTTGGCATTGAAAACACTCAAGGATGTTATTGAGAATTTCCTCACCAACTTTGGAGCACCATACTACATCTAGCTATGCTTCAAGCATACAAAACTATGAAGTGCAACATGTCGCTAAAGATTCATTTTCTCCATTCACACTTGGACGTCTTCTCTGCTAATCTTAGTGTAGTCAATTATGAACATTCACCACGACATTGCTATATTGGAAAAATAATACCAGGGTACTGTCAGTCTGAAGTTATATGTGTGTTTTACCATAATAACTAATGATGAGTGAACACTGATGTATTCACTTTGTCTTGAGTTCGGTGAAATGTTTAGGAACTTTGCAGATCTCAGAAAAATGCACTGAAGTCAATGAGTAAGGAGAAATGAAGTAGTTGTGGCCAAAGTATGACTTGAGCTGTGAGACAGCAGTGCTAAAAAATGCTTCACCATTCCTCCATGGGAAACAATAACAGAACTAAACATCAGAACAGTAAAATTTCCAGCAGACAGGACACATGAATTCACAAAAGCTGGCCCCCCATAGATATGATAGCAGGACTCACCTTTTTCTGAACTGAAAAATATAGTTTGTTCACTGCCACTGCTACCAAATAAGCACAACTCTAAAGCATATATAGCATCTTTCACTCCTTCCCATTTCCATTAACTGGGTAAAACTATTAAAAAGATAGGTGTAAGTATTACAAACAGGTTTCAAACAAGTCTATACAAAAAGACATCATCGTTAAGACATGAATACAACAGCACATTTCCAGTTTCCTTCTGTTTCAATGTTTTTACAACTTTCCTCAGGAATTTTTAGTCCACTATTAAGATCAAATTATATACAGTATATATATATATATATATATATATATATATATATATATATATATATATATATATATAGTGACAGATAGGGGGCGCTGTCGTCCTCTTGAACCCTCAGACCAGACGCCAGACACCAGGTAAAAGTCCAAGAAATTATTTTATTTGGACAATAACGTGCACAAAGCACCTCCACCTCCACTATACTCAATAATAAATCAATAATCACAATAATAATTCTCAAATACAACAATACACAATCCTCCACACCTCCCAGCAGCTCAGTCACCCTTCCTCCAAACTCGGCCCCCTGCTGGGATATATATTGGTTGTTACAACTCTGGCCTCAAAAAGCATCATGGGACACCGGGAAAAAAATACAGTGATCCCTCACTATATCACACTTCGACTTTCGCGGCTTCAGTTCATTGCGGATTTTAAATGTAAGAACATCTAAATATATATCACAGATTTTTTGCTGGTTTGCGGATTTCTGCTGGCAATGGGCCCTTTTAATTTATGGTACATGCTTCAGAGTCAGTTGATTTCATACAAGGAACGCTATTGGCAGATGGCTTAGAAGCTATCCAATCAGAGCATGTATTACATATTAAATAAAACTCCTCAATGATATACGATATGCTTCCCGTGCGGTGCTTTGCATACTTGAAAGCCCGAATAGCACGTATTGATTTTTGATTGTTTGCTTTTTCTCTCTCTCTCTGACATTCTCTGCTCCTGACAAGGGGGTGTGAGCAGAGGGGCTGTTCGGACACTGGCCTAGAGGATACAGACGCTCCACTAAAAGATGCTGAAAGACTACCTTCACATTGCTCCCTTCCTTGCAGCTGCTTTCTCCGGCGGTGCTTTGCATACTTAAAAGCCCGAACAGCCCTATTGATTTTTGATTGTTTGCTTCTCTCTCTCTCTCTCTCTGACATTCTCTGCTCCTGATGCACACTCCTTTGAAGAGAAAGATATGTTTGCATTCTTTTAATTGTGGGATGGAACTGTCATCCCTG
This sequence comes from Polypterus senegalus, assembly GCF_016835505.1. NCBI lineage: Eukaryota > Metazoa > Chordata > Cladistia > Polypteriformes > Polypteridae > Polypterus > Polypterus senegalus. The sequence goes on along the minus strand of NC_053168.1, from coordinate 51,061,207 downwards.
TCTTGTCATGGAGCACAGTTTAAACTTTTGATTAAAGGGTGTTATTTCATGTCTAGAGGGCTCTAATAATGTTAAAAAAATGTATTTAGAAGGTTGTAAACAGGTTTTCTATGCTCTAACTGCGAACATATTCGATTTATAAATAAAGAATCCTACTTTGTGGAAATTCAGTTATTGCGGTAGTGTCTGAAACGGATTAACCGCAATAAACGAGGGTTTACTGTAGTTCCTGGCCAGCTGCATGATGAATCTCTAGGAAAATATTTCAAACATAGTCATTGGTAGAACATGGAGACACGGTTTAGGCAAAAGGTTAACAAAATAAATGAGACTAAAGGAGAAAAGGAGATGTATAAAAATGAAAACACCAATTGAGACAGATGATGATAAAAGGGTAAGATGAAAATGAGATGTCAAAATAAGAAAATAATATAAAAGTACTAAGACAACCAAGAAAGTAAGAGAAACTGACTCACATTACTCATTATTCAGTTTTTTTATTTGACGCTTTTACGCAAAATGATATGTTAATCACTCATGTATATCAAAATTTTTTACATGTTTGTAGAACTGGAGCAGGGATAGGTTAAATAACTTATGATTATACAGGTACGTTACTCAATGGTATATATTTACCAGATATCTGAATGTGGACCCCGATGCCACAGTGAAGTGATGGGGACACTGTGATGTAAAAATGGCGCCGTTCTTTGGATGAGACGTAAAATCGAGGTTCTGACCCAGAAAAGATCCCTGGAGATCCTTCGTAAAAAAGTGCTATGTATTCTGATGTCGGGGCTAAATTGTCCACCATGGCCTATTTATTCTGGCTCCCTAATCATCCCGTCTCTAATTGGCTACCTGTCTCTCACCCCTCACCACCTAATAACTAATGTGTGGTGAGCCAATTGGTGCAAAAATAGCGTCCGTCACATCAGCCAGGTCGATGCATTGGTGATGGCTGAAGTGGTTCACCACTGTATATTTAAAGTGCTTTGAGTAGTGAAAAAGAGCTATATACAGTAAATGCAAATAATTATTATTATCTGCTGTTTTATTTAACCAAATTTAGTCAGTAGGTAAGGGTCTCAAATGTAGATGTGTTGAATCTTTTTAACAAATGGGGAGGTTCCCTTTGATGGCCCCATATACAGTCAGTCCTATGGCAACTGACTATCAAGCTCATCTTAGAACCTCCCGTAATTATTTTCGAAGCTCATTCTCCATAATATAATGTATGTGTGTACAGTCCACCAGCGCATGCATTATATGTAATCATAATTCTGTTAGTGGTAGGGATCACAAGTTCTCAATAAACTGTTTTTGTTCTAGAATTAACACATACCTGTAAATTCATTTATCTATTTTTTGTATCTTGCAAGACATGCTAAGACATACATGACACAGCTTATCCTGATAGCGTCAGGCAGAAGCCAAGAACGAAACTTGCATTTTGCACCTTTATGCACACACCCACAGTCCATCACGGCAGGCAAATTAGAAGTCGCCACTCAACTCATCTTTGGAACACAGGTGTAAATGTGCAAACTCCATACACACAGTATAAAGGCCAGGATTTGAGTCCACGTCCCTGAAGCTATGAGACAGCAGTGCTGTCCATAACGTCTTTGTGAAATTGTCCAATTACACATTCTGGGGTGACAGTTACATCTCCAGTTTAGAAATGCCAATCATACTAATGTGTATGTCTTTGGGATGTGAGAGGAAACCCATATGAATATGCAGAAAAAATGTTAGCTCCGTGCAGCACTAACAAGGAAATCCAGGTCCTTGGAGTCTGAGGCAGTGATGTGATCCACTGCACAACTGGGCCACTTGTAGGTAGAAGTGGCATAACACTTTGCAAGACTCAGGAAAGGGGATAATAACCACCGACTATAAAAACCATGAGACGTAGTGGCGACAATGCATTACTGCATTTCACCTTCCTTCGGTCAGTTGTGGAAATAATAAGAATTAAAGCCATAAAATGTGTGTCTTTTCCCTGCGTGAATATTGTCTCTCAGATCCAAAGTATTGGAATTATTTGTCTCATGGAATCTTTTATGTGCTGCTGACTTACTGAAGGAGTCTTGCAAATGTAGTAATGTGCTCTGTGGCCACACATCCCTATAACCGACCCCTGCACAAGCAGCTTGTTTAATGTATGGTGCATATCCACTTTTTTCACTATACTTGAGGGGTTGAAAATGGGCAGTCTGAGCACTCAGCGGAGCTCTGTCAGTGGCAAACCCAATGGAGGCACTGACAGGTGGCTGGCTTAAGCTGTAGGGGTTGTGGTCAACTTTATAATGTTCTTTTTTACTTGTTGGCAAGTCCTCATAGTACAGCTGTTGCTGAAAGTCATTTTCTTCTTTGACTGACATTGCAGAATTTGGATTTGTTGGCAGCTGCCTTGTGTAAAGAGCCAGAGTCTTTGCTGTGTCCGTTATTTTTAGTGCCTGAGACAGCTCTGTAGTTTCCTCATTCTTTAAACTCAATCTAAATTTTTTTTGATCCACATCGGAAACAGCTGCTATAGTGTTAGAGTTACAGATGTTGTGTTCATGCAGGCCTTGACAGCCTGGAGCAAGTTTCTCTGCTGTGTTCACAGTGGGCTGTACTAACTGGCCTTCATCCATACATGAGTGCTCCAACTTCCCTTTTGCAATTGCCTGCTTTTCATCTTGTTCATTTTGCACTTTCAGGAATGATAATTCCATTCTCCCATTCTCCTGGAATCTTTGAGTGTGAATTGAATCCTTGGTCACCTGTCCCATCTCCCGGGGTTGAGATTCCAGTTGCCTTTGTCCTTGGAGCATTCGAGAATATCGGCCTTCAAAAGGACGAGCTGGTGTGAAGGCTGAATGTGAGCGCTCTCTCTGTTAAGAAACAAAAGTAATACTTCAATATAACTCCAAACCTAAGCTTGTGTGATTCATGGATTATGAATAATAATATCCAGATTCAGCCCCTATAATACCCAACATGGTATTAGAAAAGCGGCAAATACCAAATAAAGGGATCAACTTATTTATGTAACCTTTAGCCAGACACTAAAAACAATATTTGTTGGAATAAGCTAATTGATTTTCCTACATTGGACTGCAGGAAGTGATTTGCGGTGTCCTGAAAATGAAATACATGATAACTGATTGCTATTGTGATACACATCTTGAAAGAGGAAATGAGGCTGTCACGAGAGATTAGAAAAATTAAAAGCATGGAAGAGGCAAAGGAGAAAATACACTTAAAAAAAGTCATTAATTTTTTCAACCCACATTACCATTTCAGGTTATAGCCTCTACTATCAGTATTTTAGTCAAATTTGTCTGGGTTGACACTCTAGCCTAAGACAACTGAAATCACTTACAATTTATAGTAAACAGTCCATCTAGCAAGGATGCTTTTTGCATGTGAGAGGAAATCAAATATCCTAGAAAAAAACAAAACAGGGAAGCAACAAAGTCAAGAGACCTACACAGCATATACCAGTATTTCCCAGTCTTTTATTGTGTTGGTACACTTTTTGTAACCAAAAACATCCCAAGGCCCACTGCTATTTGTGACCCGACATTTGCGCGATAGACATATGAGCGCTGAAAAAATAGCGCCGATTAAAACGCGGTGTCAAAATCGCGCCGACAAAATCGCACAAAATCGTGAAAGTTTTATTAAATATGAATTACTAGCTTAAAGCATGTATAATAATGTTTATTTTAGAAGTCAATATTATGAGACGCGACATGCCATCAGCACGGCACTCTGATAGTCCTTAAGATCACGCCCTGCATATGTAGGAATAATTGCAGCAAGACGTCTTGATAGTTGAGCGTATTTAGACTTGCTGGCTGCCTGACTGCTGGTAATTCCGCTTTGTATACAACGCGTTATGCCAACCCTCAACTGAATTATTTGTTTGCGGCATGCCATCAGCAGTTATAACAGTTATATCCTAGCACATAATGTGTACATAATGCGCATGTACGCGTCCCACTCTCTTGGCCTCTCTCGTGATTTTGTCGTGGCGATTTTGTCAGCTCGCATTTGTCGAAAACCAGTTAGTGGGTTTGTCGGCGCTCATTTGTCCGTTGCGGTTTTGTCGGCTCTCATATGTCTATCGCACTTTTGTCGGTGAACCCTGCTATTGTACTAACCACAAACACATGATATCTTAAACATGCGCTCAACTGTCCAAAGGGATGGGACTACCGGAGAAGATGGTAAAAAAAGCAGCTCTTAGATCAGCATTCACAGACACAGCACTAAATGAGCACTTTGGTGGCATCTCCCAGCTGCATTTGTCCCTTTGCCCACTCCTCTCTGTCTCGGAGGCAAATCGTGTGCCCACTATCCACTGGCCCTATGAGAGTCTTAACAGCCAGGAGACACATCCAAAGTGCTATGTCTGCAAATGTGGTGCTGGTTTTATGCCAGCTTTTCCAGGTAGTTCTGTCTTCCTCAGACAGGTCTTGAGCACTTAAGAACATTAGAACACTCTAGACGAGAACAGGCCATTCAGCCCAACAAAGCTCGACCAGTCCTATCCACTTATTTCTTCCAAAAAAACATCAAGTTGAGTTTTGAAAGTCCGTAAAGTCTTACTGTCTACCACACTACTTAGTAGCTTAATACAAGTGTCTATCATTCTTTGTGTAAAGAAAAACGTCCTAATGTTTGTGCGAAATTTACCCTTAAAAAGTTTCCAACTGTGTCTCCGTGTTCTTGATGAACTCATGTTAAAATAGCAGTCTCGATGCACTGTACTAATTCCATTCATAATTTTGAACACTTCAATCATGTCACCTCTTAATCTTCTTTTGCTTAAACTGTAAAGGCTCAGCTCTTTTAATCTTTCCTCATAATTCAACCCCTGTAGTCCTGGAATCAGCCTAGTCGCTCTTCTCTGGACGTTTTCTAGTGCTGCTATGTCCTTTTTATAGCCTGGAGACCAAAACTGTACACAGTACTTCAGATGATGCCTCACCAGTGCATTATAAAGGATGAGCAGAACCTCCTTGAACTTGTACTTCACACATTGTGTTATATAACCTAACATTTTGTTTGCCTTCTTAATGGCTTCTGAACACTGACGGGAAATCGATAGCTTGGAGTCCATTATGACTCCTAAATCCTTCTCATAAGGTGTACTCGCGATTTTCCCACCACCCATTGTGTATTCTACTAACATTTTTACTTCCTATGTGTAATATTTTATATTTACTGACGTTAAATTTCATCTGCCACAAATCTGCCCAATCCTGTATGCTATCCAAGTCCTTCTGTAATGATATAACGGATTCCAAATTATCTGTTAATCCACCTATCTTGGTATCATCTGCAAACTTTACCAGCTTGTTACTTATATTCCTATCCAAAACATTTATATATATTAAAAATAGCAGCGGCCCTAGCACTGACCCCTGTGGAACACCACACTTAACATCAGCCAATTTTCATGAGGTTCCTCGCACCTTAACCCTCTGCTTCCTGTGTCTGAGACAATTCTGCACCCATCTAAAAACACCACCCTGACCTTCCACTTCTTTTAATTTGATGCCCAACCTTTCATGTGGCACCTTATCAAATGCTTTCTGAAAGTCAAGATAAATAATATCATATGCTCTACTTTGATCATATCCTTTTAATAATAATAATAATAATTCATTACATTTATATAGCGCTTTTCTCAGTTTTCAAAGCGCTATCCACACAGGGAGGAACCAGGAAGCGAACCCACAATCTTCCACAGTCTCCTTACTGCAAAGCAGCGGCACTTCCACTGCCTCCTCATAGGATTCCAGCATGTTAGTAAAACACGGCCTCCCTCTTCTGAATCCATGCTGACCGTTCAGAATAACTCCTGTCCTTGCCAGGTGTTGCTCAATCCTATCCTTAATAATTCCTTCCATTAATTTTCCAAGGATGCATGTTAAGCTTACTGGCCTATAGTTGCTTGGATCTGCCCTGTCACCTTTTTTATATAATGGGATAAATTTGCCATAAACCTTAAGGAGGTTGTCCCTCGCAGATTCAGATCCAGGTGTGCTACATTGTCATTTCCAAGTCACACCTCAATAACTCTCATGGTGCACAAACTGTGCCGTAGCAACACTGCTTGAAAAACACTGCCATATTCAGTAGTACTATCAGACAGAGCTTCATAAAACTACAGAATTCACTTGAAAAGGGGGTACACTCAGAAAGATGGCAGAAGCTTTGGAGACTCTACTATGGTAAACAAACATCTTTCAGTTTTCTTCTCTCTATTCAATCAATTAATCAGTCAGTCAGCCTTTATTTTATATTATGTCCAACACAGAAAAGACCAATCTCAATTTTCTTTACAAAGTGGTACAGAGGTTAGCACAGCTGTCCCACAGGTCCAGACTCTACAAACTGATACTTGGGCAGGTAGTGTGGCATGCTGGGTAAGGCTTTGGACTTCAAACTCTGAGGCTCTGGATTCAAATCCCTCCATTGACACTGTGTCACCCTGAGCAAGTCACTTTACCCGGTACTCCAATTTGAAAAAAATAAAACAAAAAGAAATGTAAGCAAATGTAACTCAGATGTTGTAAGCTGCTTTGGATAAAAGTGTCAGCCAAATAAATAAATGTACTTAGCACTGCTTGTGTGGAATATGCATGCTCTCACTGGGTGGCTTTCCCACCGGACACTCTGCTATTCCTCTCAAGTTCCCAGTATGTACTTATTGGGTAAATCAACATCTTTAAATTGGCTTGGTACGAATGAGAGCAGGTGGTACATCAGTGCTCCCTGTGACTGACTAATCTCTATCCATCATTTTAATGTTATGTGCCCTGATGCTTCTGGGATAAAGTTATGTCTCAGAAGTATTGAATTGGACAAAGTATGAGAAATAGATGATTGGATGAATATTTAAATAATATGAATTGATACACTGTAGTATATTAAATTAAGAGAAAATATCGATATAAAGTGTTCACTAAAACACATGTCTCATATTAATTAGCTAACAGGATGTTTTTTACTTACATATTTTGACTCACTGTCCAGGCATTTGAAGACTTTTCCTGATTTTGCAGTATTTCCATTGGTGGCAACTTATGTTTAAATGATTTAGTTATTTTAAAATGATTGGAAGTAAATATTGATTTATTTATAGTAAGTGGGATGGCACTGTGTCTCTTTCTAAGAACAGATTCTGCACACCTGGTTTGACTCCTACAGCTAGCCACTGTGTATATGAAGTATGCAGTTTTTCCTCCATGTCTATATTGTTTTTTTCTGTGTATTCTAGCTTTCTTCCCAGATGTGTGTCAGGTTAACTAGGATTCTACGTCAGTCAGTCAGTGAATGTGTGCATGAGTGGGCCCTATGATGGACCAGGGATGGACTGATGGTGCCCTATCTGTGGCTGGTTCCTGCCTTTACTGCCAATGTCACAGAGAATTAGAGCAATCAAGTTTGAGAATGTTATATTATTTTATGCTTGCCATCAAACGCACTATATAATATGAAGAGTAGTGTTAAGAGGCTTCTGGAGAGTAAAAATTAAAAAGGTAACTATGCTTTTGATAAATAGCTCTATTTTCCATTATGTCAGCATTTTTATATATGCAAACTTCACACCTGCAGTATCTAAAGGCAGAGATGTTTTACCCTTGGCTATTCTTGTTCTTAAAATTGTTTGTGGTTGAGAAATTGGTTACAGCTGCAATCATGCCTCTAATGCAGGTAGCTCTGTGAAATTTACAACTATTTCCTATTTGCAGTAGAAGAATGAGTACTTATCAAGTAAGTTTTAAATGTTGATGACTTCCTGCCACAGGATATATAGTAAGGTGTGAATAATAAATGAAAACTGCTTTCTTACAGCAGGGCCTGGACTGGGATCTTCGCCCAAACAAAACTAAGAAAAGGCTTCATTAGATTTTTTTTTTTTTTTTTTTGGAGGAAGTCATCCTTCAAAAACACATACACAGAAAATGCAATGTTATACTTAGTAAGCATTACAGTTTAAGTCGACATTTTTCTGTACAGTGAAAAGTAGTTAGGTGCAATCTACAATAACAAGTTGGTCTTGATCAAATATTACAAAATACTTTGTGGGGCCCAATTTCTCTTTTTTAAAATGATCAAAACTACAAGCAAAGTTATTGTAACGATTTTTTTTATCGCATACATGAAAAAGATGTGTGGATAAGAGTATAAAACAAAAATACAAATTCAAGCTGGGAGTCAGGTGCAGACTGTCTAGTCATGTAACTTAAGCAAGTAATTTATTATTTTATAAGACCCAGTTTAATGAAACAGCAGGGTAACCTAGCTGGTAGCTGAGTGAGGTTGGCTGAATGTATTTTTCTTACCTATAAACATATTAAGCATCTCAACAACTACTCCTCCTTATTTTCCACCTGCAACACCAACAGAAGGACACCTGCATACTTCATTATTTCAATTACTGATTTACTTTTTTCAGAAAATATCTTTTAATGCTCAAGACAGATACAGTACACATCATATTAGTTAGTCAAACCTGAAAAAGTACATTGTGGGTAATGGTCTTAAATGAACTGTGATATATACACTAATTTTAGGAATGGTTTTAGCACAAAGCAGTGCCACAATTTTTATATCATATTAGCCATCTCTGCTGAAACCAGTCCCATACTCAGAAACAAGAGTGTTTAAATTAAATAAATATAGTTTATTTACAGACAGTTAGGATTACACAGGAGTACCGAAAATTAAACAACAAAACCCTGCATAGACCTCACTTTACAAGTGCCAAAAAAAGAGCACATCAGGCTTTGTTAACCCTCTGTCTCCAGAAAACCTCCTATTTCACACCTTCTTCCTTTGTTTCTATTTCAGCTTTGAAAATCTACTCACCTTTCCTGCCTCTGTCAGACCAATGCAACCTAAAATGATAGTCCTGTGCTGGGTGGGGGGTATACCGTACATCAGTAGTCAAGTCAAGTCAGGGAGCATGCACTGGTACAGCACATTGCCGCACCCACCACATAGCGAAGCAGCTCAGGGTTCTGGTTGGCAACCCCCCAGGCACACACACGGTCCAATCCCACCCACCCTCTATCTGCTGCAGTCAGGAGTTCAGTGGGCGACCCCTTATCCTGGTCCAGCCACTCAGATCCCCAACAATGAGGATCACCCTCGGGGAAATGCGCCACATGGACATAGTGCCGTAACTGACACTCCCTCACAATGTAGGTAATGTGCCTCATTCAGGACTCCATGAGCAACAGCTCATTCGACACAAAGTCAATACAGCAGTACCCAAGGATTCTCCGAAAAGACACAGTACCAAAGGAGTCCAGTCTTCATCTCCACTGGATAGCGTCCATGTCTCGCAACCATATAGCAAGATAGGAAGCACCAGGACTCTAAAGACTTGGACCTTTGTCCTTTTGCATAGATATTGGGAGCGCCACACACCCCTTTCCAGCGACTTCATGACCCCCCATGCTCTCCCAATCCATCTACTGACTTCATAGGAAGAGTCACCAGAGACATGAATGATGCTGCCAAGGTGAGTAAGCCTTTTGACAAGGTCGACACTCTCTCCGCAGTCAGTACTACTTACTTACTTACTACTGCATCAGTAGTAAGAAGGTAAAATGACTCTTTCATTACAATGTAGATTTGAAGGTGAGAGATGGACAGGCAGAGAGCACAAAAAATACTTCAAAAGGTGAAACCAGGAAGACAGATAAAAGAGGTGAAAATACAGTGAACAAGGCAAAATGCTGATGGGGCAAAAATAAAGTTAAGGATTCAAAAATGCAAGAAGGTAAACAGAGTAGATTCATTCAGTGAGCGTGCGCTGAATGTTATAAACAGCCTGTTTAAATATTTCAGCAGTTGATTCTCAGATAACAATTGCCTAACTTCAGTTTGCAAGGTAATGGTAAAGGTGAGGTGTGCTTTAGTGAGAAGCACTCCATTCTGCAGGTGAGCTGGGTTTTCTTTTTTTTTTCTTTCCACTTATTTCCAAGGTCAGGAAATGACCATTTAAAAGTGCCCTAATGAAGTTTGGGAATCAATAGGCAACTGAGGCTAATTAAGGACAGGGATTACTCAACACCTCTTAGAACAGATCAGAATATGTGAAAGGCGAGGTACACTTGGACACCCCTTTGATAGGTTTAATGGACACTGCAGACTACTGTTATCTTAGCAATGCACAGTACTGCTGGCGACGGGGCACATGACATATACTTTCCTACCTCACTATATACAAAGGCAGCTTCTCTATAGTTCTTAGGCCCTTTGAAAAGGCTGTCTGGGCATAGGGCCTGCTGCACTTTATGAGGCAGTGCCTTCTGTACAGAATCCACTGAGGCAGCAAAGCAGGAAACAATCTTTCTTGTGCTGAGGCACACCAATATGGTGTATTTGCTCTAGCAATACACGTCTGCTCAAACCTGTTACTGGGAAACTCCTTTCATGCTCTCTCTGCTTCAGGGCTTTGATTATGCTGATGGTAGAGATCACGCCATGAAAGTTTCTTAATACCTTTACCCACCAATTTATGCAAACCTCTCCCCTATTTACCACTTTTATTTATGTAGTTTTCAATTATCAGTTGGGCCACACACTGTATCTTATGTTATGTTAAGCAATCTCACAGAATGAATAACACATGTCCCAGAAGTCAGTGCATAGATCAGTATCACCAGCATTTGAGAAGCGGAACAAACTGACAAGTTAAAGTAAATACTTATTATCGCAACACTGAACTTCTTTCCACCTACCAAGAAAACTGGGCATCTAATTTCCTTAAGAGACAAAGTAAGTTGCAAACAAACTGCTTTAATAGCAAGCAAAGTTACTTTTCATAAAAACAAGGCTTTGTACTTTAATTAACTTAATTTAGCCACCCCAGGGCTTTGAAATAATAAAATACAAATATACTATTTTTAAATCATTAGACTCATTTGTTCTCGTGTAATGAATTCAAGGTTCTGGTATGGAAGCTGATTTAGAAAAATAAACAAAAATAAAAAAAAAGCAAAAAACACACACACTCTAAAATGTGCCTTCTACTTGAAGCATGTCACAGCTAATAATTACTAAGTTCAAGTAGAAAGGTAATACGCTTCTGATTCTTGACGTTGTGTCATACACCACCATCTTGTTTAGTCGTTTGCTTAATTTAATTTTGTGTCTTATGATGAATACCAAAAAGGTACGTGCTGTTCTCAGTTCTGAATGTGAGACAAAATATGCTGTAGAAACTGGAGCAAAATGACTTTCCTTTCCAATAAATTAGCTGCCCTGGTAGTGAACGTGACTGAAGGAAGAGCTAAGAAGTTGCAGTTCATCGTCAACACTACCTGCAGCCTGCTTAATGAGTTTCGGTTACATTTCTGGATTGATTTGCAGTGGTCCCTGAGGAAGTGCTGTGTCCTTTGTCTCAGGAGACACAATTGAGGCCAAGTGTTCTTGACATGGATATTTAATCTGCTTTGTACACAGTTCATTCAACTAGGAATGTTAAAGGGAGCGACAGGTGCCTCTTGACCAGTAAAGTGTCCTGTTCTGACGTGCAGATCTTCTTCAAATCATGCTCATGTGCTGCAACTTAAGAACACAAGAAACTTTACATACAAGAGGAGAGCACAGAGCCCACCAAGTTTATATGGTTAGCCAAGTGGTCCTAGTATCCCATTTTGAGTACCTAAGGTCAACTTCACTGGAATGGTTGAACTCCTCACTGCATCACCAACACTCAGATATAACTCTAAGATGTTTAATACTTTTATTTTGTATTTTCATTGGGTTGTTTTGGCTTTATGCTATTGTATTTCCTTCTTCTTTTTTTGGATGTTTGTTTCTTAATATGATCTTCTTAGAAAGCAGTGGGCATCACTGTTGTCAACAACATGGTGGTGCACATAAAGACAATGCACCCAATGCTGGTGTCTTTTGAGAAGACCAAAAAAATGTTAAAAATGTTACTGTCATAAAGTTACAAAAAACAACAATCACGTTTTAGAACAATGGCGAAAACAATAAGAAGAAGATCACATGGGAGCTGCGGTGGATCAGGATGTTCTCTTGTTATATAAAAACAACTACTTGACAAGATTAAACAATACAAATCAGCACCTTTGTGATTCATACAATCACAGGCCTCATAAGAGGGTCATCCTGCATTGGCATTTATGGAGCATGGGCTGAGACTGATGCTTGTTTCACACACTTTGGATTAGAGTTCTCCAGTGATCTACAGAACTTGGTCCATGCTGACATACGTTAAAAAAAACTCAGGGGCATTATTGTTCTCAGCATTCTACTGTTTTCCTAGAATACAAACAATGTGATGGGCACTATCATCTTATTATATGATGATTCAAGGATGACACCTTACCTTTCAGTACTTTCATTTGTTTTCCGTGTCAGTCTAAGGTGTTATTTACTTCCCGAACTCCAATGAAATATTTCTTTGAGTGTCCATGAGTCCTTTATTGCTGTATGGCCCAGAGTTGAGCGCAAAATTTCTGTTTGATGGCGTAGTGGATAGTTTAAAGCTTATACAAAAGTAATAACCAGAAACAGGACATAATTTGACTTTAACGGGTGTGCTAAGAGCAGTTTGGAGGCAAACCTAAGGCCAACTAGCCAGAGAGGGGCTTTGAATAATAATTGACAAAACCAAAATCGACTAAGTACCAAATATCAAAGTCAAAATGAACATTGCAGAAGAAAGTCATAACCTTAACAAGAACAACAACAATTCTCATGTGTCACCATTTCTTTTTCGGCTAATCTAAATGCTGCCATCTTAAATTTAATGTGTGTGCTGATGTCAAGTGTAATGACGACATTAGGTCTCATACATAACAACAGACATTGTTCCTATCAACAACATGGACATAACCATGGAGGGATGATTCCAAATTGGCAGTGATAATTTAAAGAACAGCACACACAAATGTATTCTTGAAAAAGTTAAACAATAGTAAATATAGTACTAATATGGTAAACCTTAATAATAATGTTTCAAAATATAATCAAATGCTGTAGAACATTTCCAAACCAATATTCATAACAGAGAGAGTTCTTCATAGCTGTCAGCTGCACAGTCACTTTTGACTTTATATATTCCAGTAATGTCTCCTTGTTACACATGGATGCATCCTGCTGTATATGAAAATATTTCTTCTTTGGGCTTTCTTGGGGTACTTGGGTGGACTATTTTACATTATTTTAGGTTTTGGAACATGTCAACTCCAATTCTGGTAGCAATTTTCATTAATTGTATTCATTTAAATTGGTTGAATTATTTCTTTGCTTTTTTAATGCCTGTGATGGTCCTGGTTGGCTCCATGCTCCCTGGTCACTTCAAGGAACCTCTTCAACCCGTAACCATCGACAGTCATAGACCGAGATGAGCCAGACAAATGAGGACACTTACTTCAGCAAGGAGTTGGTACATAAGTGTCAGTGATTTCGTTAAAGTTCCAACAAATGAAAGGGGAAACAGTGCAGTGATTCAAACAGTCAATTAATAAATAAATAACCTAATAAAAACAGTGACAATCCATGAGTTAATCCAGAATTAAAATCAGAGATAAATCAAACACAGTCATTGGGTCCTCAATATTCTATCTCAGATCCCACATGAATCCAGCACGACTCTCTCTCCGTTTCACCCATAACTCACTCAGCCGGCGGAGACTCCAGCAGCCACGGTCCTCACCACCAACCCCTGTCTTGGTAGCCTCAACAAGCATCATCCAGATCGCTCGGGGTTGGTCATCCTCCTGTCTTGCTTCTTGCTCTCATGGCATACCTTGGCTCCTTGGGGAGAATTCCACCGCAATTGTACCCGCTCCTCTAAGAATAAGCAGCAGGGATAATATGCCCCTAAAGCGCCAGTCCTTTGCTCCTGTGAAGGGCTAACAACTGTGCTGCCTCTCACTCATTCGCTGGCTGGCTCCTTGAGGATCACCATCGGATTCTGCTCTCATGGCTCTCTATTTCTCTCTTTCCTTTCTGTTTCTCTCTCTCTTTCCTACCTCTCTGCCATGCAGGCTCCTTTTAAATGGCCTGATTGGGCACGGGTGTGACACGCTGACTCCTCCAAGGCATGAATGAGGCGCTTTACTAATCTGCTTGCATTTGCAAATGAGTGGGTGATCAGCCAAGCACCCCAATCATCTTTGGAGAGAAGCATATTCACACACACCAGCACCCGAACGGAGCCCGATTATTTATTTAAAATCTGCACTTTGCCACAGACCTCTCATCACAATGCCATTTTGTGGAGCAGTTGCTACAGCAACCCAGAAGTGAGCGCCTGGGACATTATATGGTTGTGGGTATAAAGGTCACAAAAAAACTTCATATTCATCTGAGTTCATGGAGTGAAAACTAAGAGATCAGCACATTGGACTTTTGATTGTGTTCTCTGCAAACAAAATATTGACTATGATTTAGATTTTTGGCTTTGTTAGGATCCTCAGTATTGGTTACTTTTTTACAAGAATTCTAGTGGTCACTGTTTTGATATTCTGGTGTATTTGGTGGTTTTCTGCCCCAATGATTATGGTGGTTATGTTGATTGACTGCTGTTTGTATATAATTATTTGTACCTTCTCTGCAATCATTTTCTTTATTTAATGGTGGCACTATATTTAGCTACTGTTATTAGGACAGCGTCAGCATTGCCGGGAGTGTGTGACCTAAGGTCATGAACTTTCAATCACGACATAACAACATAAGAGTGCACCTCAAAGACGTTTCCAACCCGGGATGTGGCAGAGTGCACTGACTCTTTTTCTCCCTTTCCTGCAGACCATTCACGGGAGATTCCACCTTGCCCTCTTGACATCACTTCTGGGTCTGAGCCTATGGAAGAAGACCTTGCCGGCTCCAGCCCCTGTGATGTCACATCTGGGCACGAGCCTATGGCTGAAGACCCCTATGAGCCCGACCCCTTTGATCTCACTTGCTGTCTTCCCCTTTAAAAGCCTCCACCTTTTCCCTATTCCCTCAGTTCTGTTTTGGACTCAGTTTTGTGCACATCTGTGCTGTTATACATTTTGCAATTTTGCAGCCAGAATACCAATATACGGGTGGCTGCCCCAAACCTTTATATGACTCTTATGTCTGGTTTTTGTGACACTTGTTGCTAATTTTACAAAGTGGGTAACTCCACTACCCAAGATTATGTGTCATGCTGCTTGGCTCATATTGTCCTCCCAGACATAAGACATTCGCTCTTATAACACTAATTTAGCTTTATTTTCTCCATAAAGCTCCATTAGTGGTCACGTTTAATTCATACCTAAACACAGTTGTTTTTCTCTTTCACATTTTATATGATAAATTTATATCTTAATTTGCTATATGATTCTTTTTTCTGAATGTACCGGTCCTGATCATACTGTAAGCTCCTCAAAGTTTATTTCCTTGTAATTTATCTATTTAACAAACTCATACTGGATACTAGCTGTTGTACCCATCTAAGACTGCTTGAAATACAAGCAATTAACGCAGACCTCAGTGTTAATGTTTGTAGTGCACCATCTATTTGAATTTATTTTATAACACAAGTAGTAATAAAATGAATTGCATTTGTCATTCTAACAGATATTACAAATGTTTGCGATGTGCCATCTGTTTGAATAACAAATGCAATGCATTTTATTACTATAAATGTTTGGGATGCACCATCTATTGAAATGACAAATACACTGCATTTTATTATTACAAATGCTTGTGGTGCACCACGTGTTAGAATGACAGAGACACAGCAACCTGATGGACACAAAGACACACAGTCTTTTATCCTTTTATGGAGGCAGATAATTATGATGTTTCGAAATATACTCCAGTTTTTATTGTAAAGCACTTCTTGATGACATACTTTATGAGAGCATCTATAAAGAGTAATGATTAAAGTTTGAATACCATCGTATTTATTTTACTTGGCAAAAGAAAAAAATGAACTTAAATATGAAACTTCATTTATGTATCTGTCTTTATACTTACACTCATTTTTCAATCATGCCATTTTCTGAGCTGAAGAAGTACTCTACTAGGCCTGCTACAGCTACTGAGTGACACACCATCTTTAGAATAGAACAGAGCTGTAGTACTATGGCTCAGATGAGGACAAATTAATAAGTAAGGCCTTAGGGGGAACAGCAGAGCTGTACTGATGCCAAGGCAGCACAATAATTAAAAGCATCATTTTTCCTGCTCATAAAAATGCTCAGTAAAGACATTTCAAGTGGGTGCCAGTGCTGCCATTGGCACATTGTGACATGTTCCCACACAGCAGTTTTCTTGCATGTTTTAATAGTCATTTAAAATTGTGCTGCAGTATCCTGAGCTGGAGCTGCAGCGTTTACAGCAAATTACGTCATATGACTTTCCTGTGAGAGCCTAGGAATGTCAGCTGGGAATTCTGTAAAAGGCACCTTCTGATTCTACATATACTAGAAAATAAAACCCTCAAGTGAGCTATCTGTCTTATTAGAACCATTATAATGTTCAGATATATAAAAAAACAAGGAATTTTAATTGATTATTTTCAATAACTTACTAATTCAGACATGAATGGGTTTATTTTTCCTGTAATCGCTCCAATCATTTTTTCATGATAATCATCCAGTTGCAGGGGGTTCATAGGACCATTTCCTAAAAAAACAAAGCAGTTGATTTTAGATTCAATACATCAGTGATAACCAAAATAATCCCTTAATAATTACAAAGTTGTCTCTTTTAAGACAAAATAATTACAATGTTCCTATTTCACATTATTCATTGCTGACAAAAAATGCACATAGCATCAAGAGTGCTATTACGCAAAAAAAAAAAAAAATAATAATAAAGTCCCACAAAAAAAACATGAAAACCATGATAGTAAATATCTTATTAAGGGCTATAAATAAACAAGTGGAATTATTTTAAATCTTAAATATAATGCACAATATGCACATTCAAAATCATGCAAGACATGTGAAATCCTCAATTTTTAAATAATATATACAGTAGATAGAGGTGCTGGTCATAAAATTAGAATATCATGACAAAGTTGATTTATTTCAGTAATTCCATTCAAAAAGTGAAACTTGTATATTAGATTCATTCATTACACACAGATGTATTTCAAATGTTTATTTCTTTTAATTTTGATGATTATAACTGACAACTAATGAAAGACTATGGTAACTCAGTTAACTATTCTGTTCAACTGTGGTAAGCAGAAAAGCAACCAAGAATGTACAACATGCCAAACCTTGAGACAGATGGGCTACAACAGCAAAACACCATGTCAGATTCAATTCCTGTCAGCCAAGAACAGAAAGTTGAGGATTCAGTGGGCACAGGCTCACCAGAACTGGACAACTGAAGACTGGAAAAATGGAGCCTGGTCTGATGAATCTCAATTTTTTGATGAATTACTTGGATGAAAGTGTCAGACTTTGGCTCCAACAACATGAAACCATGCACCCAATCTGCCTTATGTCAACAGTCCAGGCTGCTTGGTGATGTGCAATGGTGAGGGGGATGTTTTCTTGGTGCACTTTGGGCCTGTTAATCCCAATCAGTCACTGCTTGAATGCCATAACCTATTCGAGCATTGTTGTTGACAGAGCTGCCACCAGGGGGAGGCAACTATGACACCTGTCATGGTCCCTGAGCAGTGGGAGGCTCTCTTGCGCAAGGCTAAAGCTGCGGCAAATGAAATGGAAATCCTTGCAGTGTTCAAATCAGGTCAGCATCGCAAAAGACCACGATGTCTTATTGAGTCCAACGGATCTGATGCAGAAACAGATGATCAGGAATCCCAAAATCCAGAAGTAAAATTCAGAAAAGGCACATTTCACGTTATGACCAAATTCCTTAATTTCAGAATTGTCCAGGAGTTTTGAAAGCCTAAACAACATATGTCGCCTTTTGTTACAATTTTACACTTTAGGAGCATAAGCACGGAGGAGATCTCAGCCACTTGTGCAAATTTAGATGCAAAATATTCAAAGGATCTTTCATATCATTTGAAAGATGAGATGATTCATGTCAAGAACGTGTATGACACAAATGTTAAGGTCCGAAGGTGGGCACTATGATCATTGATATCATATAATGAGATACACATGCAGAAATAAAAAAATTGCAAAAAGATACGTTGACTCTGTTAGTAATTTTAATTCAGAGCTACCAGACCCTCCACGAATCATGGAACATGACATGCGATACGATATTATATAAATTTAATTACGGTTGCACGAAATTTCAATGTGATCGATGTTAAGCTTGAGTGTATCATATGCATGTCACTCTCCATTTGGGGAGGCAAAATAATCATAGTATAGAACCAGGGGTCGGAGGTGCTCAGCCATAATTGGCAGGGGCCCAAGATTTTCTGGTGGTGGGACTGTTGTGGACCATATGCATTCCTTCATGGCCACAATTTACCAGTACTTCTAATGGCTGTCACAAAGCAAAAGTCATTTCAATCTGCTTTCACCAACATGACGATGGGTTCAGTGTTCCTCAGTGTGTTGTGGCAGAACAAGCATGAATTTGCAGCTGACAAATCTACAGAAATGGTGCGATGCAATCATGTCAGCATGGACAAGAATCTCAAAGGAATGCATCCAACATCTTATGGAAAAATTGAGGCTGTTCTGTGAGAAAAAGCCAGCTTGGTGTTTCTATGATTTGTATCAGCGAGTGTGTATGTGCATGCCCAATAATAAAAAGTGGTTTATGCCTGTTAATACATCAATTAAAATGAAGGCTTGGGATAAGAAAATAACGATCTAGTTTTCAGAGGCCTAATGTTTTGTGCCATATTAACAGAGTGCTTAGTGAGAGGCAGCATAGTGGTCAGCATAGCCATATAACAGGGATCTGAGAGTTTACAGCGTGCCATGCTTAACACACACCCACCTCCATTTATTTTAGGTCAACTTAAATTCACTAATTCACTTACCAGCTCAACCACTGCTGATAAAATAATGAAGTGGGACCAGGAAGGTTCAAAATCAGTGGAAAGATGAATGTTTAAAGTCACTCTAAAGTTTTTTTGTTTTTTTTTTTAAAGTGAAATACCAAAGAGAGATCCTATGCTCTTTCGTATATACTGATTAAGAGGAATTCATGAGCTCTTTTGTGTTTTGGGATGATATAAGCATGGGAATTGTTTTTGAAATACTGGCCTGATGTGTGCCAATAAAATATTCCTCACACTACAACACTACCAACACCAGTTCATTTCAGAACAGTATAGATGCATGAATGTATGCAGTTTACACAAAGTCTGACCCTACCACCTGCATGTCACATCAGATGTCAAGATCGATCAGATCAGGTTGCAGACTATGCAAACATTAGTGCTTGCCTTGGCCAAAGATCAATGCCCTTCTCCAATGCTGAAAAAAATCTTTTATTAAGTACCAGTAACGGCGCACTGCATGATAACGTGCAGTGAATACACTTGACTTGAGCATTCCTAGTTTTCATTCTCTTTCTCTGTCTCTGTTTAGCATGCATTTGCTCAGAGGTTGATGCGCTTGCTGCTTCCTGAGCAGCTCTTCTATTCTTCACCCTAGCAGCCCGCTGCTTCTCTTCTTTTGTCGGCATCTTTTCACGTTAAAACTGATTAAGTTAGTTTTTGTGTTGCAATTACTTATTACGTTTTCTTTAATTTTTCACTTAAGCTGCCATTTAAGTCTTCAATCTGCCTCAAGAATGATTAGCGAAGGTGGTAGGGAATGAGAACGGCGCCCATACGCATGCGCTGCACGGCCGCCCTGCTGTGTGCAGCCGAGAGTTGATTCTACATTAAAATAAAAAATAAATAAAAAGAGTAATAAAAATCATCACTCCGAAAGCAGATAGTAGATGTCTCATAGTATATGTGTACCAAATTCCAAGTCAATAGGTGAAATGGTTTGCGAGCTTCAGGTGATTTAAAATCCTGGTCAGACAAACGAACAGCCACAGTAGCGTATTATATAAGAACATTTGCAACCATTCTGTTAGACTGAACAAATCTTGCAATTGTCCACTGACCTCTTCAGCAACTTATTTTTGCACATAAACTGCCTCTCTCTGGTGGTTTTGTTTATCAAACCATTTTTTGTACCAATGTTACAGTGTATACAAATCCAAAAAGAGAAGCTACCGTAATTTTGAGACACTGGAATAACTATATCTGGTACGAACAACCATACCACAGTCAAAAATGCTTTACATCATTCATCTTGTTCATTTTCCTTCTCAACCGGACAACAAGTAAAGCTTTGCACCTTGTCTGCATACAATACAGCAGGGCTATTCAATTACCATTTCAGTTGGGCCAGATTTTCAAACCAAGAAATTTAGCTGGGCCAGACATTCTCAGAAGCCGGTAAACAGCAGGTAATGACAAATTTTAAACCAACACAAATGAATGCATTGAAAAACAAGTAATGTTTATTCATTGTTTCCCTTTTAAATTTGGTCACATATTTCACAGTGACATCAAAAAAGTGCATAAAAAAACAATGAAAAGCTATAATTGAACAGGTACATAGCAATACTTTTTTTCCACTTTTGAAATAAAAAATAAACATTTTGGTCATATCTGAACTAGGCACATCTGAAAGTGCATAAAAACAAAATAGTGCACAGTATTAGCAATAATATTTTTTTCACTTTTGAAATAAAATAAACATTTTGGTCATATACAGTACGACCCAGACACATCACAAAGTGCACTTAACACAATAAAAAGGAAGTATCGATGCTATCAACACTACCAGTGCACAAACCCCTAACAAGTGATAACAGTAACACACACACATGAATACAATGTCTACTGCACACTGAGGGAGCACAGGTTCATTTCAAATCGCCACATATGTGACTAACAGCTCCATTGTTTGTAAACAAAAAGGTGACGGTACACATACATTGTGTTTGGATGAAGTTAGAGGTACTGTGAAAGCATACAGAGGCAGAGAGTCCTAGCACTACATGTTTTGTTTATTTGGTGAAAAAACATAATGTCTAATATTTGAAACTGACAAATCATTAATTATAATAATAATTCTTTACCTTTATATAGCACTTTACTCGCAGGGAGGCACGAACCTATACCCTTCACATTGCAATGCAGCGGCACTTCCATTAAGCCACCTGCACAGGTATACTGTGCTACATTATACTGTGCTTGATAGTTTAAAATTACAAACACAGAATTTCCTAAATCGAAGAATTTTAGCAGTACGCTAATAACAAGCTCTGCATTCTACAAAAAAGTTGTTATGTAGTCCCGCAAAGCAATCAGTGCTTAATTTGATTGAGTTTTGAAGAAAATTCAAAACTTTTGCATGTTTTCATCAAATGCAGTCTTTCTAATTTGTTCTTTGGTTTGAGTGTCAAAAGCTGATTGTCGTCCTCGTAACAGCCATGAATCGTCAGGACCAAGCATGTGAGTGGAGGGCCAACCAATCATATGAAGAGAAGTGCGAAGACAGTGCTTGTCAGTAAGAAGGCTCTCATTGAAGTAACAAATTAATTTGCAAAAATCCTTGTTTTCACGAACTTAATGAAACTGGAATATAACTAGGAATTAGTATACAACTGATTATAGAATCATCTGACAAGCAGTTGACGCCACGACCAGCTGTCGTGCCGAGGTGTCGGCACAACATACTAGAGTGTACCATCACCAAAAAAAAATAAATCATAGACTACTACCACCACTTCTAGACACACAACAATGAGCTACATTGTGTTTGCTTTCATGGTCTGTACTACTATAGGAATTTATGTATGAATTTCTGAAGGCTTACAAATACATTTTTCTTGTTTTTTCTCAGCATTTCTAGCAGGACCACAGGCTGGGCCAGTGGGCCACTTGGAGGTTGCTTCCATTTGATTAGGCTGGCTATACAGTATACTATGTGTGTGTATATATATATATATATATATATATATATATACAGGGTCACGGGGGTCTGCCGGAGCCAATCCCAGCCAACACAGGGCGCAAGGCAGGAAACAAACCCTGGGCAGGTAATATATATATTATATACATACAGTATATATATACAGGCTCAAATATAAGTATTTTTTAGTCGAGCCAGGGATTAGTGCTATCCTCTGATGCCTTCTCCTTTTTTCCCTCTGCAGACCATCAGAAGAGTCCACCTCCTAATGACATCATTTGCACTTTCTAAGACCTTGCAGCATTATGACGTCACTTCTGGTTCTGGTCTCATAAGATCCCTCCTCTTCCTGTTTTTTCCACTATAAATCAGCCATCTTACCTATTGTATTTAATTCCGTCTTGAACTCAAGTCTGTAAAGATTTTTATTATTTTGCCTCAGTTAAAATTCCCCAAACCTTTATACTCATTTCCAAGTCATATATAGGGTGGTCCAGATCTAATTATGCAAATTTCATTACGCTATAACTTATTAAGTTTATTACATAGAAAATCACCCAAAAAATCCCAGACCATCAAGAAGTGTGCGAACTGACAACATGAAGAATCACCTTTGCGCCGAACTGGAATCGTCCCTGCATATATATATATATATATATATATATATATATATATATATATATATATATATATATATAGAGAGAGAGAGAGAGAGAGAGAGAGAGAGAGAGAGAGAGAGAGAGAGAGAGAGAGAGAGACAGAGAGAGAGAGAGAGAGAGAGAGAGAAAGAGAGAGAGAGAGAGAGAGAGAGAAAGAGAGAGAGAGAGAGAGAGAGAGAGAGACAGAGAGAGAGAGAGAGAGACAGAGAGAGAGAGAGAGAGAGAGACAGAGAGAGAGAGAGAGAGAGACAGAGAGAGAGAGAGAGAGAGAGATTGTTTCAGGCACATGATTGGCTGTTTTCATTAAAAACCAAGCCTACCTAACAAGTCAACCACCGAGTAAATGTACCGTCTGTACTATAAGTGTAAGGCTTATACTAAAACCAAAATGGTCTTTGCTTGTTTAACAAATTTTTTGATGCCAGAAAAATGTACAACTATACATCATCATTTATATATATTATCTTCCTGATAAATCCCAAGGATGTGTGTATTAAATTGTTCCTGATAGAATAAATGTGGGTGTGAATGAGTGTTCTGTCCAAGGCTGTTTCCTGTACTCCACTTCATGCTTCTGATAGCCTCTACATGACCCTGAACTGGATAAACAAGATTGGAAAATGACTAAATAAATAGATATTATTGCTAACATGTCAAAATGCTGTAAATATCTATTCCAGGACTGTATGCAAATACAGTAGAAAATACAGTAGAAGAAGAAGAAGGTTTTGGAACCCATTTAATCCAAATAGGGTTATGGGGGCTGGAGCCAAGTACAAGGCTTCAGCCCATCAAAAAACTTAATAATAATAATAATAATAATAATAATAAAATAACATTATTAGCCATCGACAGACATGATAGCTGCTTAGTTAAGCTGTGGACTTAATGGAGAGACAGAGTGCTTAATAATCACAGCTAAGGACCAGGCACCCAACACCAGATACTACCAGAGGAATATCTTGAAACAGCCAGTAGACAGTAATTGTAGATTATGCACCAAGGCAGATGAACACATAAGTTATAATTTTAGTGGGATGTACAGCACAACACTTGCACCATCTGAGAACACACACAGACATAATAAAGTGGCCAGCAATGTTCACTGGACTTTGTGCAAGCATCAGGGGGTTCAAGTGCCAAATAAATGTTATGAACACAAGTCCAATAAAGTCATCAACAACAATGCTACTATCATGAGGTGGGACAGACTGTACCTACAATTACTGACAGAACCAATTTAACTAATCACCCTGATGTTGTGTTGCATAATAAAAAAGAGAAAACCTGACTGTTAATTGATAAAGCCATTTGAAATGATTCAAACATCATGCTAAAAGAAACAAAAAGCTCAGTAAATACAACAACCTAGAACACAAGATCAGAAGGATGTGGAATTGTAAAACGAAAGTTGTGCCAGTTATAGTAGGAGCATTGGTGCATTGATGACAGGATTTGATCAGGACCTAAAGATGCTCCTGGGCCATCCGTCAGCTAACTAAGTGCTGAAGGCTACACCGATGGGCACAGCACACATCCTTTGTAAGGGTGTTTTGGTAAATTGCTTTAAACTCTTGTTGAGATCTGAACTTATCAGCAAACTGGCAAAAGGCAAGAATAAATAAAAATGAAACATAGCAATAAAAACAATATGATATATTGCAGTACATCATTATTAAAACAAAGCCGATGTCTAGCTCTGCATATTTTGCATATTTTCCTAAAGAAAAAAGCGCTTCTGGATTGTTCTTTGAATTTGACATGGTGCACGTGGTTCTGCTGCCACAAAGTTTAAGTTTACATATCAGGAGTACTAGGGTGTTGTACCGTGTAAGCCATTATGAATGTAGAGGGAAGTCAAGTAAAATGACACCTTTTACATATCACAAAAGCCACTTTTCTTTTGGTTTTAAATTTTCAAAGGATTCATTTGCCTCTTTTTCATTCATTTTGCATCATAAGAAAATTGGTTTCACTAATTTTATGACTAAAGAAATTGAACTCAAGTTCTGTTTTCTTTGCTTTGGCCCTGTACACAGTTATAAACATTACTGCCAACAGGCAATGGCAGAAAATGTACTACTGTATATTGTATATGCAAGAAAAAAAAATTATTAATCTTTGTCTGTTTTTCTGCACCTTTAAAGTAAATTCAGGTTTAAGTAAAGTGTGAAATATGCAAATATTTGAGGAAGGACTCTCTGACAATAATTTTGTCATAAATCACTCCATGCCTATAACTAGTCTCCATAAATATTGAAGACAGTTCTTCACTGCAGGTGCAGGGGGGCAGCCATGTGTGAATGCTTCATGGGCTGGACAGAACTGAATGCTTGAGTGGCAGCAGCCTGTTCGGCAGGTTAGGGGAGTGCGTCCTTTAAAAAGCTTCAGAAAAAGGGCAGAGACTTTAACAGGAAAAGTATAAATATGAGCCCCATACAAACGTTAGGTGTTTGCCTTGGCCTAATTGACCCTAAGAGTGAGATGGTTCATAACAGAAAGTGACGGAAACTGCTGATTCTGTGATAGCAGGGAAACACTGCTACCCTCGAAATAACCTCTTTCTGCCTCCCATGCTCTTAAGTAATTAGAGCTGCAGTGGCGGTCTGTAGCAGGGTGACAAATTGGTTCATGGCATGCAATTACCTTAATCTGCCCGATAAGATAGACCTTAGGCATTGCACGCAAAACATCTCATGAAAAGTGAGGCTGGTCAGAAATACAAGGTGGCATGGTTTTAGTCTGCAGATTTGCCCGTCCATATGTTATATATGCATATGCTTTCTACTTGCAGTAGCTAATCAATGGTATGCTATACTCCATATTACCACAGTAAGATATCAGTGTTTAGCAAACATTGAAGCACTCCCGGGACTGTCTGATTACTACAGGGTATTCTCCAAATACTGGTTAATGACTACAAATGAAACAGAAATTTCAGCTTAATTAGAGCACCTTTAAGGTTAAACTTACTCAGGAAAGTACATTTATCAAATGGGATGAAAAAAACTGTATGAAGAAAATAAAATAAATGACACTTGCTTTGACATGCCATGTACTTGATACTTATACCGCACTTTTTCCAACTAAATGGTGCTCAGTCGTCACCCCCAGACCTTTCGTGCTCCAATGTTCAGACTGACCTAATCTAATTGCCAGCTGTTATAAAGGATGTGTGTTGCCATTAACTGTGAATTACACTAAGAGCTGTGTGGACTGACATTCATTCTCAGTGGTCATCAATTTTCTGCAGATCTCTGTGCTGTGGTCTTGATTTGTGACTATTATCGTATGATGTTTAATATTTGTAAATGTTTTCTAGGCTTAATCATTTTTCCTGGAAGACACATTATTTCTTTTCTAGGATTTTTGAAACTTGGGGAACTTTGTTTTACATTTATTTTTTACTCATGTTTTGGCTGCAGATTTTTTTTTTTATCTTTTAATGTCATATGCCATGACATTATTTTATTTTGGTTATGGACCCCACCATTTTGTTTCCCATTGCCTAGATGCTACCATTTGTCATCAAGAAAACACCCCCAAAAGACGCGTCCTGTGACATCATTGGCAATACTTAAGTTGATATCTCCAGTGAAACAAATGTCCAAATTTGTGGATACTTTCAAAGATTGTCTTGCATGTGCTTAGCTAAAAGATTCCCTGGTAATTTGACTTATTCCACAGACTTCTTCGACTTTGTTCTTGGGTAATGTTTTGGAATTCCATGCATGATAATACAACTTCCTGATTGCAACTTCCACTTGTGTTATGACTAAAAAATGAATCTCCTTGTCCTTTTCTATTAACCTAGTGCTTGCCCTCTTTTCTTGGTGGTACTACAGTACTTCACATGTACGACTAGACAAAGAACACTTCCTCCTATTAATGTCTACCAGTTACACATTTGACATCTTTTGTAGTTTCCAGTTATGCAGCGGGCCCAAAGACAATTTGTGCAGTAGACTGTAGTAATCTGAAACTAAGTGTAGAAAAGCTCTTGGGATGTCATCGCAGCACAAACATCTCAACACAGAACATTGTGTCTACATAATGTCCACTAACAATATATTTTTTTATTAACCAACTGACAATTAGATGAAGGAGTTGACCATTACTTTTGAGAAGGATATGCCTACAATCCACAACACATGCATTAACTATATGGATGATGGGCATTTATTTTAAATGTAAAATTTTAAAAAGTTAAATTTCTACTTTCCAGATGGAAAATAGGACACATATTCCCAACACATCTAAGCCTGAACAGTCCAGCTCTGGGCGGTACAATGTTTAACTTTGCTGTTTTACATCTCAGAAGTCCTTGAATCAAGCCCTGCACATTAATACAAAATACAAACTAAAAGACCCAGGACTACAACTGATAAAAAGCTCATCATTTCAGCATTTACTTTGATGCTACTGTGTGTAGAAAAGAATATTCTTAAAGTTGATGATTTACATATATCTAAAGAGAATCATAAAGCATGTATGAGAACAAGTATTATATATTCTGATGCACATTAGCATAGAAAGAGTTAAACCATAAAAAGCCCTCGCTTATCTATTTTGTGGCCTGCGCCACCACCACCTACTCAAAGCTTCATGATGCTCCAACAATGATGGACGGATTAAAAGGCAGAAGTCTACGTGACCATCATCATCATCAAGCCCTTCCGTGAGAATCCTAAATCCAAAGAGGACTATTTCATTCATGTTAGGTAGAATGCCCAGAGGGGACTGGGCGGTCTCATGGTCTGGAATCCCTACAGATTTTATTTTTTGTTTTTTCTGTCCCCCCTGGCCATTGAACCTTACTCTTATTCGATGTTAATTAATGTTGATTTATTTTGTTTTATAATTGTGTCTTTCATTTTTTTATTCTTTAATATGTAAAGCACTTTGAGCTACTGTTTGTATGAAAATGTGCTATATAAATAAATGTTGTTGTTGTTGTTATTAATTTTCTCTTTGCAGCTGCTAAGCTTAAAAACTAAAGTCCAGGACATTGTGTACTTTTAAAGGACTAAACGGACAATTGGTTAAAGAAATGCAGCCATTGAGGGTTTGGCCATGAGAGAAAACCAGATAGGCCGTTCACTTTCATTTGCAGCGGCTGGGCGTCTGCCTCCCTGTCTGCCTGCATGGACAGGTGATGACAAGTCAAGGAAAATGCAGCGTATAAGAAACAGCGTTATTGTTTTAGGGGCCCAACTGCCCCAATCTCTAGCCCAATATCTAATGTGTGGGTCTGCCTGATTCCGACTTACTGGTGGGAATCGATTGATAAATAAGTTTTGGACACCGGCACATGGAATGAATTAATGATGGCAGTTTTAGTCAGGTGATCGACATTAGGTAAGGTGAGGGGAAGAGCCAGAAGGAGGAGAGTATTTTGCATAAGTGAAAGGAATTTCAAAAAATGTAAGTTTGCTGAATTTGCTAACTGCACATTTCACTTGATTTGGGTCCGAGTATGCATCGTGCATTAAAACTTGATTCTACCTTCCTAAGACTCTGTGTGCCTTCTTTGAGCAACGTGTTTCTGCCACAACAGGAGCAGCACATACAGTTGACTCGCGTGTTTTGTTCTTGGCACTCATTAGACCAGTGAGTGCAAAAGTGACTTCCTTAAGTATCTCTGCTTGAATACTGACTGAAAATTGTTTTGCTGTTTGGTTTGATATATTAAAGCTTTAGTTACATATTACAACTTTTTAATTGTCTGCAAATATTGTACAAAAGCTCTAATCTGTAAAAATCTAAAAAGTAATACAGTACATTTTATAAGAGCAATGGATTATTTCATATGGAAATGCTAACCAAACTAAGACACTGGTGAACCTAAATACTGTTTTATTTCACTCAAAGTGTATACAGTCTGTATAAAATGTGTAGATCACAGGATTAAGGGGAAAATTAACAAACAGGGAGCACAAATGGATGAGGAGTTTTAATTCCAAAAAATTAAACAGTGGTGAACCTCCGTGTTTTTCCCAGTTGATTCTGAGGTTCATCGGGGTGTGTTCTTGTTCCTACTCTGTTCAGTGCTTGCATGGACAGGATGTTGGCAAGGTCGTGGGCTCCAGCAGATTTGGAGCATCTGTTGATGAAGAAAGATTCACTGATCTTGACTTTGCCGACAATGCTGTGATCTTCGCAGAGTCAATGGAGACTCTGATTGGGGCTCTCAAGAGACACAGCAAGGATTCTGAGTGTCTGCACTTGCGAGTGTCCTGGATAAAAAAGAAGATCCAGGCCTTTAATGATCTCTTTGGCACAGCCATCAGCAGTTTTTCTTTCTGTGGAGTGAATGTCGACCTTGTTGAGAGGTTTACTTTTACCTCTGCAGCCACATTCATGTCTCTGGTGACTCTTCCTATTAAGTCACTAGATTGATTGGGAGACCATGGGGGTCATGAGGTCGCTGGAAAGGGTTGTGTGGCACTCGTGACATCCTTCCAAATGGATGAAGTTCTAATTCCTTAACGCCCTGGTGCTTCGTGTTTTGCTATATAATTGCAAGACATGGACACTATCCAGTGACCTCAGATGAAGAATGGACTCCTTTGGTTCTATGTCTCTTCAGAGAATCCTTGGGTACCACTTTTGACTTTGTGTCCATTAAGCAGTTGCTCACAGAGTCCCAAATGCCCATTAGCTGCATTGAGAGGGAGTGTCAGTTACAGCACTACGGCCATGTGGTGATCCGGCTCGTGAGGATCCGAGAGGCTGGACAAGGCCAAGGGGAGACCCATGTAATACCTGGTTGCACCAGATAGATGGTCATTTCCAGAGGGTGGGATTGGACCGCATGTGTGTCGGAGGGGTTGCCAACTAGGATCACAAGCTGTTTCGTTGTGTAGAGGGTGCGACAAAACACTGTACCAGTGCATACTCCCCAACCTGACCTGACCTGGTGAATAAGCAAACCTTTTCTTATATGTGTTAAAGGTTTCATTGACAATGTAACAGAACACAGATACTAGCATTTAGAAGGCCAATTTCTGGACATTCAAAAATGGAATAATGCATACAAAATAGTCCATTAATTACTGATTTGGAATACAATAAAAAGTAAGGCTCTGTGTCAGCTCCGCTTCCAAATTGCATGGAAGTTCAACTGTACATATGGAAATAATACCACCTAATGTTACCTCTTCTAAAGGCTTGCATAATAACTATTTTCATCAAAGGAGCACCCCCCAGACTCATCAGGGGTATGTCATACCTCCCAGGGATGAGAGAGGGCGCTGTTGTTAAGGGTGTCATGCTCCCAGCTCCAACTTGCCTGAACAAGACAGTGCAGTTTTATTGAGGACCTGGGAGAACTTCTGGTGACATGAAGTAGCCAGTGGGAAGCACTTCTGGGTTATGAGAAAGTCCGGGAGGTCCTTCCCCAGCAGCACCCTCCATCATACACCAGACACCCCTACAGGACTACACCTCTCAGGACTCCAACTGACTGCCTCTCATGGCTGTGTGTCCCCCAAGTACACTTGTTGGCAGCACCTTTCTTGCGTAGCGTCCATTTAGACACCCGTAAGGCTGTATAAGAGTTGTGGTTCTGGAGGAAAGTCCTACTTGGAGTCTAATGGTGTGGGGGAGGGCATTATAGGGTGTTACTGAGATCACAGCATTTGTTGAATGGGGGTTCCACCTGACTTGGAAATGATTCCTCATAAACTAATGACATATTAGTAGTACTTCTGGATCTGAGTTAAAAGAAGCCCTCTGTGCCACCCAGGTGAGCTGGAATTAGGAGAGGAAGACAGTGCTCCTCTTGGGAAGAGTAAAGAAAAGAAAATGTAAAAAAAGAAAACAAGAATCAAAAATATGAAAAAAAACATCTGTTGAAACCAAAACAAATTAACTTAAACTACATTTTGATACTAGAACAATAAATATAGAGTTAGATAAATGTCGATAAAAGTTAAGTAGGTATAATAAAATATGCATCTACATTTCAAAAAAATGTTAGTGGGGGCGCGATTAAAACTGTTATGAAAACTCGAGTCGCAAATACTTAAAGGTTGAGAAACGCTGGTTTAGGGCTCTGAGACACTCCTACAGGACACTATACATCTATATACAAATTTATATATAAATGGAATGGGAGACTTCTTGAAATGCAACATGAGTGTTTAGTAAGTTGAAATAATGATGAAGAGTGGAATATTTTGGAAAACAGCTTAAGTCTGAAGTTTGACTACAGTGATTCTAAGACAATAAACTATACAACAGCAAATGACAACCTGAAGATTCTGAAAGCCTACCAGAAAATAACAGAACTTTGAGGTAATTGTGATTCTCCTCTTCTTCCTGCTTTATAGTATCTCTCCTCTTTAAAATTAGCTAGTGAGGTGGATATACATAAGTGCCAGTACCTTAAGTAAGCTCAGGTTTCAAGCAACACGATGCAGTAACATTTGATCAAAAATTCTCCCCTGGAGTTTCGAGGAGAGCCCTACATGCCACTCAAGTGAGTTAGAACTGGGAGAGGAAAAGGACAGGGCTCATCTGGGGAAGAGCAATACCACTAACAATCGCTTGAACAGTGGATGGGTCCTTGGAACTTCGGATGGTGCAATACACTAAAAGTTAATCAGAGATCAGTGGAATCTCCCTCTGAGTTTCATGTAACATGATGCATTAATGGCTGTTGGAATAGCCAGGAGACACAGGGGGATGCATGTGATGAAAGTCAGTACACTCGAACACACTGATGGTATGCAACTGCTAAAAACTGCTCCATATCAACCCACTTTATACTCTGAAATCAGCAAAAGAAAACAGAGAATTGAAGACTTAGCTGTTGCCATGTTTGCTTTTTTTAGCTTTCACAATGGGATTCTTTTGGCTGTCCTTGTTAGAGATTGTAAGTGATCAACATTAAAAGAACAAAGTTAAATGCAATGCTTTTGTTTGGGTACATGGCTCAGCACAGATTTTAATAAAACTACAAATCCTTTCTCCATAAGCTGCTTTGGTGTTGAAAAGGACAGGACTCCCAACCTTTTTTATTGTGAGTGACTGACATGGCTCCTAACAATCTTTACATTGATCTAATAACCAAAAATCATATTCAGAAAAAAATCAACATACACTATTTATGTTCTTTCTCTTGATGCGAGTATGCAGCATTTGGATAACTGTTATGATAATAGCAGAAATTTGGCAACAAATTAGTTCTTCTTCCATAGCCCATCCATTAAGGGGTTTTTCACTGCATGTATTGATCAATCCATTTTGTGGTGGTGTTATTGCTTACTATTATGCAAGAATAAATGCAGCTCTCTTGCACAATGAATTCAATACAAAACTCCCTTGATACCTAATCTGGATCAAATATCATTTTATGCCTCTTAAGTACCCCTCATTTTAAAATTATGCTGTCATCTGCAAGTTTTTTTCAAAATCAACTAAGAAATGACATCATTACCTGTAAAGTTTAGTGAGTATGTGCTGAGCCACTGCGACCTCTCCAGGTTCTTCAACATGTTTGCTGTTCTTTCTGAGAGTGTGTTCTCCCAAGGCCGTAAAGTCATATTTGGAGCTACAGTTTTTGGTGGCTTGGGATAATAAACCTGGCCAGGCTCTTCGGGTTGTTTGGGCATCTGCAGTTAGGGAGAAATTAAAAGACAAATGATATGTTAGTAGAGCAGAGAATTCATGATAAGTACATTGGTGACCAAGAATAATGATTCACTGTGCAGGTAAAACTGTTTGACACTTCCACAATAAATTTCTGATTAAAAAAGCCTAAATTAGGCAGTTATTTACTCATTTTAATTTAGACCCATCTAATGTACACGGGTGATGTGTATAGGAAGCTCTGGTTAGGAAGCTCTGGCTTGGTAGGCTGCTGATTTTAGACCTGCATGTCCATGAAATGGAAATGTTTACTCTATGATTCAAAAGGGCACAAATGAAAGAAGCTCATTTTGTGCACATATTGCATTGCTGCCCATTGTAAATACTGTAAATATAGAGGTATTTGATTATGCAATCACATTAACTACTAAAATAGTGGAAGGTCTGAAAAATGCAGGATCCATTTACAATATAACTTATAACTTAAATGAAGAAGCTTAGCTCCAAGAATGAGGTGTTTCCACATTTGCTTACAATTGTTAAAAAAGTCATTAAGAAATATGATGGAACCAAAAGCCTCATAAAAACTAGTATTACATTACTTAACTAAATTACAGACATGTTCCAATGTACTTAAATGTAGAATGATGTATGTGATAGCAACAAGTGGACCATGTCACATGATACATTACAATAAGGATATACAGTATATCAAAATGATATTGTATGTATACAGGTGCATCTCAATAAATTAGAATATCATCGAAAAGTTAATTTATTAAAGTAATTCAATTAAAAAGTGAAACTCATATATTATATATGTTCATTACACACAGAGTAATATATTTCATGCATTTATTTCTTTTCATTTTGCTGATTATGGCCTATAGGTAATGAAAACTCAAAGTGATTTGTAATACAGAAATGCTGGCCTACTGAAAAGTATGTCCATGTATGCACTCATACTTTTTCAGGGCTCCTTTTGCATGAATTACTGCATCAATGCGGCATGGCATGGAGGCGATCAGCCTGTGGCATTGCTGAGGTGTTATGGAACCCCAGGATGCTTTGAAAGGGGCCTTCAGCTCATCTGCATTGTTGGGTCTGCTGTCTCTCATCTTCCTCTTGACAATACACCATAGATTATCTATGGGGTTTAGGTCAGGTGAGTTTGCTGGCCAATCAAGCACAGTAATACCATGGCCATTAAACCAGGTATTGGTACTTTTGGCAGTGTGGGCAGGTGCCAAGTCCTGCTGGAAAATTAAATCAGCAACTCCATAAAGCTTGTCAGCAGAGAGAAGCATAAAGTGCTCTAAAATGTCCTGATAGACGGCTGTACTGACTTTGGACTTGATAAAACACAGTGGACCAACACCAGCAGATGACATGGCTCCCTAAATCATCTTTGACTGTGGAGACTTCACACTAGACCTCATGCAACTTGGAATTTGTGCCTCTCCACTATTCCTCCAGACTCTGCAACCTTTATTTCCAAATGAAATGCAAAATTTACTTTCATCTAAAAAGAGGACTTTGGTCCACTGAGGAACAGTCCAATCCGTTTTTTCCGGTTTCCGGAGTGGCTTGACACAAGGAATGCAACAGTTGTAGCCCATGTCCTGGATACATCTGTGTGTGTGGTGGTTCCTGAAGCACCGACTCCAGCCACAGTCCACTCCTTGTGAATCTCCCCCCAAATTCTTGAATCCCCTGTGCTTCACAATCCTCTCAAGGCTGCGATTATCCCTGTTGCTTGTGCTCCTTTTACTGCCACATTTTTTTCTTCCACTCAACTTTCCATTAATATGCCTGGATACAGCACTCAGTGAACAGCCAGCTTCTTTAGCAATGACCTATTGTGGCTTACCCTCCTTGTTGAGTGTGTCAATGACTGTCTTCTGGACAATTGTCAAGTCAGCAGTCTTCCCCATGATTATGTGGCCTACTGAACCAGACTGAGAGACCATTTAAAGGCTCAGGACACCTTTGCAGGTGTTTTGGGTTAATCAGCTGAGTGGAGTGTGACACCATGAGTCTACAATATTGAACTTTTTCACAATATTTTAATTTTTGAAGATACTGAATTCTGGGTTTTCATTAGCTATAAGCAAATCAGCAAAATGAAAAGAAATAAACGCATGAAATATATCACTCTGTGTGTAATAAATCTATATAATATATGAGTTTCAGTTTTTGAATTGAATTACTGAAATAAATGAACTTTTCGATGATATTCTATTTATTGAGATGCACCTGTTGAGAGGTAGGCCATTTTTTACAGTACATAACTGTTGCTTATACTGTACACCTCACCTTTTTGTTTGTATTTTTCATTGTCTGCCTTAGAGTTGATTAAGAATTTCTTGGTATTGATATGCATGAAGCAAATTGATAACATGCTATGTTATTATCTGTTTCAACCAGTTCAGTACTGGGTGGAGCCAAAGCTAATACCGGAAGCAATTGTATAAGTTTGGGACCCACCCTGGACAGGGCACAAGTTCATCATAAGGTGCATTTATGTACACACCCACTCAGGAGTTTAGAACTGCCAATCAACCTAACACTCATGTCTTTGGGAATGTGGGAGGAAATCAGGTGCAGAACATGCAAAGTCTACACAGACAACAACATGAGACTGGATCCAGGAGGCAGCAGTAACAACCACAGTGCCATGTTGCTGATCTTATCACACTATACATGAATTAATGAAAGAACTTGTCAAACCTGCTCCTGTTGTCAGAAATATTGGTGTTTTGTCTGATTTATCACTTCATTCTGAGTTACACATTAGGCCTCTGTTCAAAATTTAATTCTATCATCTCTGTAACATTGCCCGGCCCCATCCATTTTTGTCCTTTAACGATGCTCTAACTCTGGTTCACTGTTTCATAATGTCTTGTATTGATTACTGTAATTCCCTCTTCATCTGCCTCCATGCAAATTGTATGCAGAAGCTACAATACATTCAGAACTCTGCAGCCAGAGTCCTCACCCACACAAACTGGTTACTGGTTCCATCAAGGATTAAATTCAAGATTCTGTTTCTCACCTTCAAAGTCCTACATAACCTTGCCCCTCTCTACCTCACTCAGCTCCTAGCTCCTTACACTCTTTGTCGCTCTCTTAGGTCATCAAGCAATCATCTCCCTACTGTCCCACGCACCAGACTCTCCACCCTGAGAGGCAGGTCCTTCAGTGTTATAGCCCCTCAACTGTGGAACTCTCTTCCTCAGTCTCTCCGAGATTGCTCCTCTTTTTCCTCCTTTAAATCTCAACCCGAAACTTTCCTCTTCGAAGAACTTTTGTCTTTTTTTTCTCTCTTTCTCTATATGTAAAGCAACCTTGGGTTTGTGAAAGGTGCTGTATAAATGCAACTTATTATTATTATTATTATTATTATTATTATTATTATCCATCCATCCATTATCCAACCTTATTATTATTATCATTATCATTATATAGTACCAAGTTATCTATTTACCAGTTCATTACTTATTCACTATCATTTCCCAATGCAGGATCACAAGCGCCAGAGTCTATCTTGATGACTTTAGGTGTCACTAGCTACCTAAAGGACAGGTAATATAATAAATCTTAGAATATTTGATCTCTCTTACAATACAATTTGGTCTTTATTATGTATCTTCAGCACCTTTCCTCTGTATCCTCATGTGGGTGAAGCTCTTTTGAACAGCACTCACTCTGTTAAGTGTGTTCCCATAAAGCCTGCTTCTCATGCTCAGTCATTTTGAGCCACTTTTCTCACTTAACTCTGTTTTTTATATTTCCTGTCTTTGAAGGTGACTCTCAGCATGCCCTCTACACCTTTATTTCTCCTTGTGTGTCTCACATTCACACTTCCTCTTTCGATCACGTCACCAGAGCCAAACTGACCAATCAGATTGCTCTGAGAGACTGGACACACACACACACAGACCTAAGCCTTTTGTTATATTAGCAGACAGATTTAGGAGGCAACCCTGGATATGGCACTGGTTCATCATAAGGTACATTTGAAGATACAGTATGTCCACCTTCATTCATACAGGACCAGTTTACATTTAAAAATAAATGTACTCTAAATATGTTTAGGATGTAGGAAAAAACTTACCTGGAGAAAGCCCACTGCTGCAAGTTGCACAGACATTTTCCTGATTTCTGGAGCTGTGAGGCCACAGTGCTATTCACTCCATCAATCAGTTCATTACATGCTGTATGCCCATTGTAATTTGTAAAGTAATCAAAGCACTTTTTCAACTTTTCTTTCATAAATTTAAATATACAATATAAGAATATTTATAAGCCTACTCTTACAAAAACTGATTGACAAAGCCTATTTTTGAAATCTAATGTCTGAATTTCTTGGGTGAAGCCTGAGAAATCTATTTTAAGCAGTCAGATATAAGTGATTTCACAAAATGAGAAAAAAAATCTGAAGTAGTCCAAAACAAATAATTTAATAGAACAGAGGGTTTACTGGAAATTTCTCACCTGATAATATCCATTTTGTCCAGGCCACTGTAAAACTTTTCTCTTTGATACGGGTGGAATGTCAATGACCTCATGTCTATAAGGACTGCCTAAAGAATTAAGGGAAATTCATGAAAATGATGTGATATTGGTGGGCAATAGATTTTAAATGGGTGTTATATCATGCTATAATGCCTTCTTTGTCAAAACTAAATTGGTTATCAGTGGAGTGAGAAACGAATGTGTAACAGTACATGAATAAAATCCAATCAACATGAAGTTATGAACATTACAATAAATACTATAAATAAAACCGCAAAAGAGCTCAGCTTTACACTTCTCTTCACATCTCTGGGACTTTTATCTTATTATTTACATATGAACATCCTTCATTGTCAATGTATGGATCTTTAACATCCAGCTCTTCTTTATTGATGTTCTCATTTTTCCACAAGGAACAATCATCAAAGACCAGGAAGTGGAGAAAGCTGACAGTTATAAATATTTGGGGACAATCATAAACTCAGAACTGACTTTTAATGAAAATACGGAAGTCATCTGCAAAAAGGGAGAGCAGCGCCTCCACTGTGTAAGGAAGCAGAGTCTTTATAGTGTGAATCCTACCATTACACAAAGCATCCACTTGATGTCAGGATGTGTTT
Source organism: Polypterus senegalus (assembly GCF_016835505.1). Classification (NCBI taxonomy): domain Eukaryota; kingdom Metazoa; phylum Chordata; class Cladistia; order Polypteriformes; family Polypteridae; genus Polypterus; species Polypterus senegalus. The sequence goes on along the minus strand of NC_053168.1, from coordinate 51,023,908 downwards.
TCTTTATAAAAATATGGAAACAGCTGATTAAAATACTACAAAAATGCATCACTAACCTGAACTGCACAATGTACTATTCCAACTTTAAATGACATAGAAATGAAAAACAACAAAGTTTTAAACACCAAGGAAGAAAAGTGTCATCATTTTACACTTTAAGTCGTTTAAGATTTTGAAAATATCAATATATAAAAATCCAGATTTGCAAATAAAGTTATATACAGTAAGAAAATGTTAAAAGGTATAATGAAACTGCAACATATAGGTGTTTCAATGAAAAAACTTTAAAATGGGACGAATGCAATTGGCTGTCTAAAATGTATTCCCAATCATGTAAAAGTGAAGAAGAATTTGTAGCTTGAAATAAATATCTCCTTTCTAATAATTGGCTGGTAGTAAAAACAAAATTAGGTTGGGTTAACTGCCATCATTTTAAAACTTACCAGGCCTACTCTGCAAATGGTTGAACCTTTTCAAAATTTAATGTGTGAGGGTCTAAAAATGGACAAGGCTATGTTTTGGTCAAAACTAAATGTCTATTTTGTTCTATCTCACATTTTGTGGACCAACAGCACAGCCCACAAAACATGATGTGTTGATCCTTGCAGGTAATGTAAGGTGCTCCAGTAAAGTGACAGTAGGTTCCTTTTCCTAACAAGTTATATAACTGTCATTACAGACCTGTATCCCTCACACCCAACTCCCCCAAAAACAGCCTTGGCTACAACCTAGGATAGCTAATGCGTTGATCCTCCCCTGGTAGTAGTATTGTCATCTGTGCCATCATATAACACTTTGCAATTTCAGGCACTGTCACCAACTAAAATGTAGAAGAATACCTAACTAAACTTTATTGAGCAGAAAAAACATATCTGCTTACTTGATTTACTCCCCATGCCTATTCTAGAAGGACTATGAAAATAACTGATAAAAATGTCCCTAGAGCTGTGAGTTGCATAGAGCTCATTTGGGAATATCATGTGTGGCGGACGCTGGGAACCATGCCTGACAGGAACGCCTTTACCATGGAAGGACCGGGAGAGACACAATACCTCCTCCGGAACACGAGAGGGCAGCCCCCTTGGATTGTTTCGGGAGCCATGGACTTGATTACTTCCACCACACTCTGAAGTGTTGCACTTGGAACACTTCTGGGAGGCCACCTCACTCTGTTCGAGGAGCCAGAGTCGGGAGGAGGGAGACGAAGCTTGTCAGGAGGAGTGGAGGAGTAAAGAGAAAGAGAAGAAGAGATCTGTATATGGTGTGCTGTGCTTGGGACTGTGTTATACTTGTGGGGAACGGGGAAGGCGTTTCCTACAAGGGAAAAGAAAAATAAAAAGCTCTGTGTGCTTTAAAGTTGTGCCTTTGCGTCTATCTGTGCCAGGTTGGGGCAGTGGTGCCCACCTCTAGCGTCCACACATGTTACTACACAATGACCTTCATAATGAGAGGCTCACTACAATCTAAACTCTTTTAACACTTTACCTTTCAGAATATTTAACCCTGATATTTCAGACACAGGAAAACGCATCCCATAAGCCTTGTTATTCTTTGGGAGAACTCCCTGTCTAAAAGATGAATGTTGTCTGGAGTACCACCTTGCACTTAAAGCTCATGGAAGTTTAAAATAGATTACGACAGGAGATCAAAGATTATATGTAATGAAATGCACTTTTTTCTAGTAGAGGTCAGTAGGGTGCACCTTAATAACACATTAAGGATTATTAATAATAAAACAGAGCTGGATTCACTTAATTATAGTTTTTTTCTTATTTGACCTTCACCAGGGCCACCCTCCCCACTCAACGTTTTGTTTAATTTTGGTTAGGGTGTTCTTTTTTCGGAAAGAGCTGGTTTCTATCCTGCAGGGGAGGACTTCTTGGCTAAACATCACCAGCTATAAATCAGCCCTAGACAGCCATGTTTTCTGCTCCAAAAAAGGACATTTGTGGCAAATGATTGAATGCAGTAAGCACAGTGCAGCACAATCAGGCCATTAATCTGTATCTCATATAGCATCTTTCACAGCATGCACCACCACAAGGATTGGCCAACACAGCGCCAAGTGCTTTTAAAAGGAAATGCAGCAATTGTGCATAAATACAACATGCAAATCTTAGGAGTCATGATTTGTTTAGGATTGTTTTGTGACTGCATGATTTCTAAATCCCCAGATATGTAGACTATACAGTAGATATCACTGTATAGGGGTGTGCAGGGCATAGGGCTGACCAACCCCACGTGGGCCAGTTATGTCAGAGCTGTTACTGGTATGTGTGGATTGTATAAACTTGCAAGTGAATTTAATAAAAATAATGTTAAAATATATTGGATTTTCTCATTACAGTATTCAGCTAAATTTTTGCAAGATAACATGTGGACTTTATCAAAATATAACTTGACAAACCCGCTCGAAAAGGGACACGTGGACTTCAAAAGCGGGGCCCCCTTAGGCATGGGGCCTGGGGCGGTCGCCTTACTTTCCCACCCCCAAACGCCGCTCTTGTATACCATGACAACGTAACTAGTAATACGGTACTTTTGGGATTAAAGGTATACTAGTAAAAAGTTTCTAAAGATAAGATAACTAAAATAAATGAAAAGCAATGCTGCCTAATATTTAAAAAGTGTATGTAATCTTGAGACTCACTGAAATGGTTATATAGTCAATAAAAAGTGAAATAATATGTCAGTGCATTGTTGGAAAGAGATTACTTTTGTCCTGCACAGAGTAGATGTTTTTAATGTCCTAAATTTACAGTTTATTAGTATAAAATCGGTGGAGGGGTTATAAAGCGAATTTTGAAGACTTCACCCTAAGTTTGATTTCAACTGCATATTTTCTTATCAGTTTTTTTATTTGAAACTGTCAGATATTATTAACTTCAAATTGGCTGGTACGCAACACATTTTATGTTATCTCCCAATCTGCTTCAGAGAAGATTGTTACGGCCAAGTAGTACTGGTGCAGAATGGCTGCTGACCACACAATGGAAGTCCCTGGACCAGCATAGTCTCTTGTTACCCCAGTTTTATGACTCACTTTGCATTATCTTCCGTCAGAATGAATAATGCCTAAATTATAAATCGAAATCTGTGGCAATCAGCCATGAAGATCATAGATGGGAAATTGAATAACCTTTTTTTTAATTTTCTGTATCAGTTTAACATATTCTTGTGTTTCTTGTCTGGGAGAACCAGGGAATTTGGAAAGGCGAATTTAATGGTCTTGAGGCAATGTTTTATATATTTTGGCTAAGACTTATTTATTTAAAAAACAGCACAAGCAACACTGTATTCTTTCTGTATTTTTATTGTTGACTAAGGAAATTTCTTATGAATACTCACCTTTAGCTTTCTGTAGTACTCTGATGTCATGACTCATTGCTGGAACACTAAGGTTTACTGGAACACCATTCCTAGTATTGAGGCCAGAATCTGGATCATCAGGTGATTTAAATGTGGGGAACATTGCATAGTACGAGATGTGGGACTGGTATGGATGTTTTGCTGGGAAAGGCACTTGAATCTGCTTTTCACTAAAAATGTAAAACAAATGGACCAGACACATTAATTCTGAGTAGAAAAAAGCATGCTTTGATTTAACAAGACAGTCAACTTGCCACTGTATGTTCATGCAAACAGTCAGGTGGTCCAAGATTTGTTTCCTACTGTGTGCTGTTCACCAGTTACTGTAAGTGGACCCCAAATCGTGTGCTGTATTCAGGACATACAGGTACAGCACATGGTGCAAGCTGAATGCCAACTGAGGCTGAAGGTGAGTGGAATTAAATGAGTCCGACAAACAATTATGAAAAAACCAGGATTGGCTTGAAAACACGTGGAATCAGCTACAAAGATAAAACTTGAATTCTTCACTGGGGCTAATGGAGTATATCCAAAAAACAAGAAAATCCTGAATATAGAGCACATGAGAGAGAATACAATAAATATTGAGTATAAAGAAGTAATACTGAAAAGAGTGTCATCCCTAAGACTTACAAACACTTAACATCAACAGCAGAAACAGAAATAAAATAGAAATGATAGACTGGTAATGGTGGAGGAATATTAAAATTAATATAAATGGAAACTCTGAAAGACAAAATGTTTTAACAAAACAAAACAAAAAGAGCACAATAAACAAACACCCTACAGACATGATGCATATTAAGAAGAGCAAAAGGAAATGACAAATTCAGTGTCAAACGCCATTACAGCGAATACAAAAGTAATGAAACTTTCAGAATAACAAATAATGTACCTTTTTTTTGACCTGAACAAACGTTCAAACAACTTCATGTTGAACGGATTTCCTTTAAACAAAATGTAAATTTCAGTATGCCAAATGTTTTTTTAACAATAAATGGCCACTGAAGATAATAATGCGATGCAAAAAATATTTAATGCTGTGCCTAAACTTTTGCCAAGTCTCAGGAACCCTGCAACAGGCTGTCTTTTGTTAGACCAAAGGAAAGTGACACTATGTTGCAAAATTTCTGTCTCAGGCAGTCCTCTGTGAGAGTGTAGGCACATCATACAGATATAGCTGAACTCTAAGTCAATGGTCCACTATGGGTCCACATGGGTAGTTGTGTCGTGTGCAGATACTGTACTGTTTGAATTTCATAGCACTTTTCAAAGTTTTCTTTGCGGTGAATAAAGTGAGAAACAGCGTCAGTTTATGCTAGAAAAAAGTTACATCTAACGTCTCATTGTGAAATAAAATATTGTTTACAGTTCAAGAAGTGCTGTTTTTTATACAGGTATTGTCGAGCTTGGGACCCACAGTGTTACACGAGAGACAGGAAAGCTAGTCCAGGTTTCCAAGGTAACAACAGGTACTTTATTACTGTATAAAGAAGGCAGGTACAGTCTCAAGACTTCATCCAAAATAAGAGCTGTTACTTTACACTCAAGTACACGAGATAAGAGCCGTGACATGGGGGCAATTGTCGTGCTTTAGCTTGCATCTTCTGATTAGAAGAACACCGATGGCTTAGAACATTAGAACAATCTAGACAAGAACAGGCCATTCAGCCCAACAAACCTCACCAGTCCTATCCACTAATTTCTTCCAAAAAAACATCAAGTCAAGTTTTAAAAGTCCCCAAAGTCTTACTGTCTACCACACTAATTGGTAGCTTATTCTAACTGTCTGTTCTTTATGTAAAGAAAAACTTCTAATGTTTGTGGGAAATTTACCCTTAACAAGTTTCCAACTGTCTCACCTTGTTCTTGATGAACTCATTTTACAATAACAGTATCGATCCACTGTACTAATTCCTTTCATAATTTTAAACACTTCAATAATCCATCCATTCATCCATCCATTTTCCAACCCGCTGAATCCAAACACAGGGTCACGGGGGTCCGCTGGAGCCAATCCCAGCCAACACAGGACACAAGGCAGGAACCAATCCTGGGCAGGGTGCCAACCCACTGTAGGACACACACAAATACACCCACACACCAGGGCCAATTTAGAATCATCAATTCACCTAACCTGCATGTCTTTGGACTGTGGGAGGAAACCGAAGCGCCCAGCGGAAACCCACGCAGACACGGGGAGAACATGCAAACTCCACGCAGGGAAGACCCGGGAAGCGAATCCAGGCCTCCTAACTGTGAGGCAGCAGCGCTACCACTGCGCCATTGTGCCGCCCCACTTCAATAATGTCACCTCTTAATCTTCTTTTGCTTAAACTGTATAGGCTCAGGTCTTTTAATCTTTCCTCATAATTCAAACCCTGTAGCCCTGGAATCAGCCTAGTCGCTCTTCTCTGGACCTTTTCTAGTGCTGCTATGTCCTTTTTGTAGCCTGGAGACCAAAACTGCACACAGTACTCAAGATGAGGCATCACCAGTGCGTTATAAAGGTTGAGCATAACCTCCTTGGACTTGTGCTCCACACATTGTGCTATATAACCTAACATTCTATTTGCCTTTTTAATGGCTTCTGAACACTTTAGGGAATTCGATAGCTTAGAGTCTACTATAACTCCTAAATCCTTCTCATAAGGTGTACTGTCGATTTTCCAACCTCACATTGTGTATTCAAACCTAACATTTTTACAGTACTTCCTATGTGTAATACTTTACATTTACTGACATTAAATTTCATCTGCCACAAATCTGCCCAAGCCTGTCTGCTGTCCAAGTCCTTCTGTAATGATATAATGGATTCCAAATTATCTGCTACTCAACCTATCTTGGTATCATCTGCAAACTTACCCAGCTTCTTACTTATATTTCTATCCAAATCATTTATATATATATTAAAAATAGCAGCGGCCCTAGCACTGACCCCTGTGGAACACCACTCTTAACATCAACCAATTCTGATGAGGTTCCTCACACCATCACCCTCTGCTTCCTGTATCTGAACCAATTCTGCACGCATTTAAAAACATCACCCTTAACTGCCACTTTTTTTAGTTTGATGCCCAACCTCTCATGTGGCACCTTAGAATCACTGCTTTGGCAGATCAGGAGAGTGTAAGAAACAGCAGGTCAAAGCCCCATGTTAAATGTTCTAATCACCATGAGACAAGCATGTTACGTGGTAAGTCTGATCCTGCAGAGGACAACCAATTACTTTGCCCTTGGTTTAGTGTTTACTAGACGCAGCAGAGCAGCAGCAGCAAAGGAGCTCTCCCTGCACTGCTGCCATTAGAGATGGTAAATTGCCAGTGACATCGGTTACAATAGTACACAGTATTTTCCATTCCCCATATTAATTTTAATGAAATTTCTGTTACAATGAAGCATTGATAAAGTATTTCCGGCGCCGCATCCGAGTGGCAGCCTTTCCAGCAGCTCCGTGTATGACTTTATCTTTTTACCTTTTTTTCTATTTTTTTCTCTATTCACTGATCATTTCTACCACTTACTTTTATGTGGAATCGCTCCCTGGACACTTTTACTATTTTACTACTTGACATGGATTTTACACTCCGAGACTTGCCTATTCAAGTAGTCAACTTAAAGCACTGAGAAGAAATGCTCACGCCGGTGTGGTTCCTTATTTACCTAGGTAAGAAGACGATATCAGGGAAGCCGAGCCGGCGCAAAGATAAAAGATAAGAGCCAGGCAACTTGAGAGAAAATGGTGTTATAAATCGTCGGTGCCTTCTGTGATCCTGGGAAATGTGAACTCACTACCAAATAAGATCGACGAACTGGCTGGGCTGGGGAAAAATGTCAGAACCTACAGAGAATGCAGCTTGCTGTGTTTTAGTGAAACGTGGCTAACAACTACCATCCCAGATGCTAACGTGGAGCTACCCGGTTTAGCACAGTTAGAGCGAACAGAGACGCAAGTACCTGCGGGAAGAAGAAAGGAGTGGGACTCGCTCTCTATGTCAATACAAAGTGGTGCAACTCAGGACATGTAAACATTAAAATCTCCAATTGCTGCAGGGACATCGAACTGTTGGTCATAAGTCTGCATCCCTATTACTTGCCCAGAGAGTTTGGACACGTGATTGTTGTTATTGTTTACATCCCCCCTCAAGGGAACGCGGAGATGGCGAGTGACATCATCCATTCCACAGTTGCTAAGTTACAAACGCAGCACCCTGAGGCACTTGTGCTAATCTCTGGAGACTTTAACCATGTAGCTGGACAAAACATTACCTGCCTTCTCCCAGTATGTGGATTGTAACACCCGGGGAAATAGGACTATCGACCTACTGTATGCAAACGTTAAAGACGCATACAGTGCCACCCCGCTGCCTGCACTTGGGAAAGCAGATCATAACCTGATTCTGCTTCGATCTGCTTCAGCCTCACTACAAACCAAGAGTCAAGGCGCTACCTACTACCACACGATCATTCAGGAAGTGGCTCTGAGAGACTGCTTTGGAACTACAGACTGGGATATCCTGCTGGGGTCACATAATGAGAACATTGAAGAGGCTGTTGAATGCACAACTGATTACATCAACTTCTGTATGGACATTGTAGTTCCAGTAAGAACAGTACGCTGCTATGCTAACAACAAGCCATGGATTACAAGTGACATCAAGGGCCTTTTGAACCAGAAGAAAAGGGCTTTTAAAGGTGGTGATCAGCATGAGCTCAAGCGTGCAGAAGGAACTCGAGTCCAGCTCAGGGGCGAAAGAGCAGTACAGGAGAAAGCTGGAGCAGAAGTTGCAGAATAACAGCATTAAGGAAGTGTGGGATGGGATGAAGATTATCACTGGGTGCAGCTCGAAGCAGGGTGCCACCATCGAGACAGAGGTGGAGAGAGCAAACCAAATGAACAACTTCTTTAATAGGTTTGATCACCTAACCCACTCTCACCTCAGTACTGCATCCTCCAACCATCCTTCTGCTGATACCAGCATAGGTGAGACATCCCCACCCACAATTACAGCAGCCCATGTGAGCAGAGAGCTGAAAGACTTCTGCCAGCAAAGCAGCGGGTCCAGATGGAGTATCGCCACGACTGCTGAAGGCCTGTGCGTTGGAACTGGGGAGTCCTCTACAGCGCATCTTCAACCTGAGCCTGGAACAGGGAGAGTCCCAGGCTTTGGAAAACATCTTGTATCACCCCAGTCCCAAAGGTATCACGTCCTAGTGAGCTGAATGACTTCCGGCCTGTTGCTCTGACGTCACATCTGATGAAGACCATGGAGCGGCTGCTGCTTCACCACCTGAGGCCACAGGTCCGCCGCCCTCGACCCTCTGCAGTTCGCATACCAGGAGAAGGTGGGAGCGGAGGATGCCATCATCTATATGCTACACGATCCCTCTCCCACCTGGACAGAGGCAGTGGTGCTGTAAGAATTATGTTTTGGACTTCTCTAGGCCTTCAACACCATCCAACCTCTGCTCCTTAGAGACAAGCTGACTGAGATGGGAGTAGACTCACACCTGGTGGCATGGATTGTGGACTATCTTACAGACAGACCTCAATATGTGCGTCTTGGGAACTGCAGGTCTGACATTGTGTCAGCAACACAGGGCGCGCAGGGGACTGTACTTTCTCCGGTCCTGTTCAATCTATATACATCAGACTTCCAATATGACTCGAGTCCTGCCACGTGCAAAAGTTGCTGATGACACTGCTATTGTAGGCTGCATCAGGAGTGGGCAGGAGGAGGAGTAAAGAAGCTAATCAAAGACTTTGTTAAATGGTGTGACTCAAACCACTTACACCTTAACACCAGCAAGACCAAGGAGCTGGTGGTGGATTTTAGGAGGCCCAGGCCCCTCATGGACCCTGTGATCATCAGAGGTGACTGTGTGCAGAGGGTGCAGACCTTTAAATATCTGGGAGTGCAGCTGGATGACAAATTGGACTGGACTGCCAATACTGATGCTCTATGTAAGAAAGGTCAGAGCAGACTATACTTTCTGAGAAGGTTGGCATCCTTCAACATCTGCAGTAAGATGCTGCAGATGTTCTACCAGACGGTTGTGGCGAGTGCCCTCTTCTACGCGGTGGTGTGCTGGGGAGGCAGCATAAAGATGAAAGACGCCTCACGCCTGGACAAACTTGTTAAGAAGGCAGGCTCTATTGTAGGAGTAAAGTTGGACAGTTTAACATCTGTGGCAGAGCGACGGGCATTAAGCAAACTCCTGTCAATCATGAAGAATCCACTGCATCCACTGAACAGTGTCATCTCCAGGCAGAGGAGTAGCTTCAGTGACAGACTTTTGTCACTGTCCTGCTCCACTGACAGACTGAGGAGATCGTTCCTCCCCCACACTATGCGACTCTTCAATTCCACCCGGGGGAGTAAATGCTAACATTAATTTTATTTTAATTCTTTTCATTTTTATTACTATTTAATTTAATATTGTTTCTTTGTATCAGTATACTGCTGCTGGATTATGTGAATTTCCCCTTGGGATTAATAGAGTATCTATCTATCTATCTATCTATCTATCTATCTATCTATCTATCTATCTATCTATCTATCTATCTATCTATCTATCTATCTATCTATCTATCTATCTGTCTGTCTGTCTGTCTGTCTGTCTGTCTGTCTGTCTGTCTGTCTGTCTGTCTGTCTATGGTCCCATGAATTTCATTATAACAGCATTCCACCTGTATATTGCATTCTAGCATTTCTTAAATGTTGACCTTTGAAAATTACAATAACATGCCAGTTGCTGCAAAGAACAGTTGGAAACGAAGATTTTGCTTCCTCTACAATTTTGGGTCTGTCTTATGGTTTTTCCCAGCTGATCACAAAAATCACCTTTAAATTTTCCTCTTATGTACCAGTTTACTGCAAGTACCTAATTTTTAAGAACTGGCTTTTAACAGTATAAAAGAACAGATGCTGAATACAAAAGAAACTCATCAGCAAAACATTTTTAGCTCAGTTAAACTAATGTAAAGTGTAGGCATCATTAAGCAGTTAAATACACTAAATTCGATAATCTTCAATCAAGTTTCTCCAATTCCCTACATGTTACTTATACATTTGAAATTATACTTGTGTTCAGCTTATCTATCATAATCACCAAAAATTTTTCAGAAGGCAAAATATTTGAAAAATATTTGTTGCACAGTTGAATCTGCAATAATTTGCAGGCTACAGTGTCCAAAATGTTGCAACTGGAAGGGCAATAAACAGGTAAACGTATTTTGTGTAGTGTTTTCTTATATTGAATCCATCCCCAGGCAATTTACAAGTACAAAAAGGCGCACAGCCTAGAAACAAACTGTTTGCTTCTCTGCCATAAAGCAAGTGATGTTGTAGCACTCAGTACTAAACCAGAAGATGGACACACTTTTGTTTGCCCAGAGGCCATTTACCTGTAGTTGCCTAGACACACTAAAAACTCCCTGACAAAGAAAAATTTCTAGTATTAAACTGACACTTTAAGTGTATACATTCGTCCACTCATACACTTTTTACAGTGTAGTGACAATAAACTGGAATAAATTAAAGTGTACAGTATAAATTTTAACATCCTTGGACAAAATGAACACTGTCTTTTGGTGGCAAACTATGTACAGGCTGACCAGTACCACCTCTCTTCAAAATTACATTTTCAAGTGGTAAGAAGATAATGTGCCATAAATACTAAATACACTGTGGCTAAGACTTAGCAATTGTGTTTAACTCCTTAAGAGTTGTATCTGATATGAAAGTCACTACTCTAGATAAAGAAACACCTTCCTATTTAGCTGACATGGAGGTGCTGCTTATTGTAGCCTGACTTTCTTCTAAAGGAAACTACAAAAGTAATTTGCGGTAACTGGTTTTATTAGTGTTTAAACGTAAACTAGTAATAACTCTAGACACATCTTCCCTGCCCATACCCTCCAACCCATTAAACTGGAAGGGATGGAAAACCCTGTGCTGTAATGTATTATGCTGGTTAAATGATGAGCCTGCTCTGTGAGGTAATACAATGAAGAAGGATCTTTTTTGCACCTCTGTATTACCGAACATAGATATAGTCAGGTCCATAAGTATTTGGACAGTGACACAATTTTCATAATTTTGGCTCTGTATGTCAACAAAATGGATATGAAAAAAGGAATCATTGATTGAAGTGTAGACTTTCAGCTTTAATTTAAGGGGTTTACCAAAAATATCGTTTGTATCTTTATGGACCTGGAGAAAGCATATGACAGGGTGCCTCGATAGGAGTTGGGGTATTGTATGAGGAAGTCGGGAGTGGCAGAGGAGTACATAACAGTTGTACACGATATATATGAGGGAAGTGTGACAGTGGTGAGGTCTACGGTAGGAGCTGACAGATGCATTCAATGTGGAGGTTGGATTACATCAGGGATCGGCTCTGAGCCCTTTCTTATTTGCAATGGTGATGGACAGATTGACAGACGAGGTAGAGATATGCTCTAGAAAGGAGCAAAACGAAGGCCAGTAGGAACAAAACAGAATACATGTGTGTAAATGAGGAGGAGGTCAGTGGAATGGTGAGGATGTAGGGAGTAGAGTTGGCAAAGGTGGATGAATTTAAATACTTGGGATCAACAGCACAGAGTAACAGGGACTGTGGAAGAGAGGTGAAAAAGAGAGTGCAGGCAGGGTGAAATGGGTGGAGAAGAGTGGCATGGGTTGTAATTTGTGACAGACGGGTATCAACAAGAGTGAAAGGGAAGGTCTACAGGATGGTAGTGAGACCAGCTATATTATATGGGTTGGACAGTGGCACTGACCAAAAAACAGGACACAGAACAGGAGGTATCAGAGTTAAACATGTTAAGATTAGCATTGGGTATGCCAAGGATGGACAGGACTACATTAGAGGCTCAGGTTGGACAATTTGGAGACAAAGTCAGAGAGGCGGGATTGCATTGGTTTGGACATGTGCAGGTGACACATGCTGGGTATATTGGGAAAGGGATGCTAAGGATAGAGCTGCCAGGGAAGAGGAAAAGAGGAAGGCCTAAGAGAAGGTTTATGGATGTGGTGAGAGAGGACATGCAGGTGATGGTGTAACAGAACAAGATGCAGAGGACAGGAGGATATGGAAAAAGATGATCTGCTGTGGCAACCCCTAACAGAAGCAGCCAAAAGAAGAAGATCAAAAATATTATATGAGCCAATGTCTACAATCAGGAGAAGACTTAATGAAAGTAAAGACAGAGGGTTTCCCACAAGGTGTAAACCACAGGTAAGCATCAAGCACAGGAAAAACAGATCAGACTTTGCCTGTGCAGTTCTAGAACAGTTGTCTTTGGACAAAGGAAACTAAGATCAATATATACCAGAATGCTGAAAGGAGAAGAGTATGGAGAAATGGTTCGATGAACACCTCATCATTTTTGAAACATACTGTTTTACAGTTTTATGGCATGATCATGCATGGCTGTGAATGGAAAACAGTCACTAGTGTTTATTGACATATTGTCAATAACTGGTGGCAGAAGTAGCAGGATGAATTCTTAAGTGTATTGGGCAATATTATCTGCTCAGAGACAGACAAATGCTGCAAAACTGATAGGACAACTCTTCACAGTACAGATGGGCATTGAGCCAGAACATACTGCGAAAGCAAACCAAGTGCTTTTCAATGCAAAGTAGTTGAATATTCTCCACAGGCCAAGTCAATCAACTGACCTCAACCCAATTGGAAATGCATTTCACTTGCTGAAAACAAAACTGATGGCAGAAAGTCCAACAAACAAACAGCAACTGAAGACAGCTCCAGTAAAGGCCTGGTAAACTATCACTAAAATGGAATGCCAGCTCTTGGAGGTGGCCTGGCAGTCGCTGACTGTAAAGGATTTTAAACTAAATATTGAAAATGATCATATCATTATATTTATGATTATGTTAGTTTGTGCAAACACTTTTGAGCTCCTAAAATAGGGGGACCATATATAAAAATGTCTTTCTTTTCTAAACGATTCATATAATATTTTTGTTAATCCCCCTGAATTAAAGCTGAAAGTCTATACTTCAATCCCATCTTGAATACTTCGCTTTAACTCCATTCTGGTTTTGTACAGAGCCAAAATTGTGTCATTGTCCAAATACTGTACCTATGGACCAGACTGTATTTTAAAAGTATTTCTTATTTTAAATGTTAAGTTTGTTACTAGCAAAACATACCACAGGTACAGTGAAATTCTTACTTGCATGTGCTTCTCAACAGGTAACATGTTGCCACTTTCTGGCTTCATTAGTGTGTTGAGATCCAAACTGATAATGAGAAGATTAACTTCCTCATCCTTTTACTGTAGATAATATAATGTAATATAGTGTAAATATGACCATCAAGTGGCTTCTGCTGACCTTGAGGTGGTTTACTGTCCAACAGCTTACTTTAAATGTCCCACCCAAAATTAAATCCAAGCTCTTTAACCAAGTGCCCTCTGATGGGGCTGATGGAGGTCTGATGTATTATGAGTATTGGTCCAAAAATGAATCTGCTCATAGACCTGACGTATAGAATACAGCTGTGGCATGAGAAGCATGGCAGCTGATGCTGCATCTGATCAAAATGTATGATGACACAGAATACAATTGCACAGAGAGGAGCATGGCAGCTGATGGTGTATACGACCGTGGTGTGCTATGGTATAGAGACAGCTGCAGTTAAAGAAGCACAGAGGCTGATTCTATATCAAACCAAAATGTATTACAGGATCTGAGTAAGGGGAAGACATTTATCTAAGCTGATAACTATGTGTTCCAAGAATCACTTTGCACCAGCACTTTGCACGAAGGTCACTTCTTTTGCAGGCTCTCCCAGGCATATGATGCATCTACAGTTGGTGTTTTGCTTTCCTCCAAATATAATTAAAAATGCATTATTTGGTGAATATAAGTTTAAGGACTCCTGTTTGATATAATCTGTTAATTAACAGGAACCGGTGTGTTTCTTTACTCTGCATTATCTGATTTTGGAAAAACTGTTTATTATTAATGAAACAAGTAGGCTAGATGACTAGTTTAATTGTATACACCAAAAAGACAACACAATAACTATGAACCTATTGCTAAATTCGTTAGGTTCTATAGCGCACATCCAAATACATGACAAGTCATGCAAAGAGTTCACATTGGAGTAGGAATTCACCTCCACTGTCACTATGGCCTCCGAAGACTGACACAGAGTACCCCTATCTTTGAACTGCAGAAACTCAGAACACAGATGTCATCAAAATTGGAGCTCAATAAACCAAACACTCATTTAGAGACTGATTTAAGTGAAAACCTGAAAGCACTGAAGTCCTTCAGGACTGGAATAGTACTGCCACCCTTTGTATTTTGGACATATGACTTCTTAATGCTGTCACCTCTTGCATTTTGCCCATGCCACCTTTTACATTGTTGTCCTGCTTGCACTTCAGGATATTGGCCATCGTAATAGAAAGACTGCACAAAGGTCAAATGATCATACTTATGAGCTATCAATGACTATAAATTAATCCAAAATAGAAGAAACAGAAGTATTAAGGCAGCAGTAATACATTTTTATTGCAATACAGTCATATTTGAAAATATATTTTTAATATAACAGTCTAGTGGACCCAAGTGTAACTGACATTTCTGTTTTACAAATCTTTGTTTAATAGATTCTTCTACCTATGCACAACTTAACTGTTATTGTTAAAAATGTAAATGTAACATACCTAATTTCTGCATCTGGTGGCTTTGGAACTCTGAAAGAAAACATACAGAAGAACAACATAGCAGAGATTTAGTTTAACAATATTTAAGCAATTTTGATACATTTTGTCAATAATGATACATTTTTATTTTCTTTATAGTTCATCAAAAGTTTTCATAACCTAATAAATTATACATCAATCTGGAACGTGAATACAAACGTCAAGAGCAGGTGATTATTGACATCTGTTTCAGTTTCAACTCTTTATTGCCACCTTGTGGCTTAATTTGGAAATGGCTAACTATTGATATTAACTATGGCTCTAGTGCCATCTAGTGTACAAGTGAAAATCTACATATTGGAGAGTTGAACAATTTAATACGCAAGTGCAGCAAAATGACTTGCAAGTGCTGGCCTTTTCAGCATAAAAGAACAAGGCACATATTTACAAATTAAAGTGCAGATCTTTTAAAATAATACAAGGTAATAGACATAATGCAGTCTAATTAATGGGATCTTATATTAAAAATCATTACAATAAATTTGGTAAACATAAAATTAAATAGAACAAAAAAGAAACTTACAACTGATCATTGGTACGTACGTTGCTTTTCTTCAGATATGTCAGATCATAATACTGCTCTATAGGAACACTTCTGAATAATGAAAAATAATATGCAATAAATAAAAGAAAATTACAAGTTCAAAATAGTTTGTATTTCCAATATATGTTTAAAAAAATCAAAGGCAAGCGTTGTCTCTCAGTGAATGGCTAACATATAGTACATAAAAGGCAATTCAAAAATACAAGTTGCCTCTTAGTAATTCTTTAATTTTATAGTTAGAAGGAGTGCTAATGATGCTCATAATTAGTTAACTGTTTTAATTTAAATAAAACATAAAAAAGAGGCAGAACATTCCTTTAGCACTTCCACTCACACTTGCATATTTATTTATGTGAGACTGCAGTGAGCAGTTCTTCACGTCACCTACGTACGTTGGCCACGGATTCCCCCCAAACCCAAAATGTCGATGTCCTTTCATCACTGCAGGAGGTGGTTCCTCTTTTGGGCGATGGTGTTCTGGTAATGCAATGGGCCCAATGCCTCCATAGTCACGGTCTCTGCCCCATGGGCACCTGGGCACTTTAGAAGCATCTTCCCAATATCTCCGGTAACTGGAGAAAAAAGGAGAAATAAAAATAAGTAAGTCATCTAATGGAATGTTCAACACAAATGGGAGAAAGAAAGAAAGAAAACAAGAGACAACCAGACAACCAAAATAGACTTGAATGTCACCAACTAACAGATAAAGTTATCCTCAGTTGTTTTCTTTCTACCTTAGTCTGCAAAGGCTCGACAAATTGAGTTTCGTTATGTTTCA
The DNA here is from genome assembly GCF_016835505.1 of Polypterus senegalus. Taxonomy (NCBI): domain Eukaryota; kingdom Metazoa; phylum Chordata; class Cladistia; order Polypteriformes; family Polypteridae; genus Polypterus; species Polypterus senegalus. The sequence continues at coordinate 51,007,468 of NC_053168.1, read as the reverse complement.
TCATGGCTTAGCTCTTTAGCATTTACTAATGATACATAGGTGTACAACAGCGTAAGCTTTTTCATAAATGCTCTCATACAAAAATGTAGTCATCGGTTCATTACAGAGTTATTGTCGTAAGTACACAGCATAATGAAATTCCCGTCTGCCCCTCCGACGAACACACACCAGGTTGTGACTGTCCCTGCCCAATGGTCCAAATCTCACAATGGTGGGTATGTGAATAATAACAATCACAAAAACATAATAGGCGGTGTTGAGTAAAACTAATGGAGTGTGGCTGCAGACCTCCTCACCTCCGCTCCATTCAGGAGGTTGTTGGTTTGCATTATACATCAGGGATGTTACACAATACGCCTGGTTGCACTATGATTAAGATTAGGGTGGAAAAAAAGCAAACAATTTAATTGGCCATCCAACGGAGCTGCTGAATTGTGGATCTGCACAAGTCTACAGTTGGACTTTTCTTAGTAAAACAGCAGAGCTTCCTTTCACATACGGTTTTATAAAAAAATGATTCTAATATTAATTTCTCATATGATCTCATAACCACAAAACTCACTAAAAAGAGTTTTTTTTTGTCATCAAGCTTATTTTTTAGGGGTGGTAAGAAAAGTACATAATCATCTTTAAGGGTCTGGCAACATCATAAATGTCTGAGAAATGTAAGTATACTTTGGAAATTAAATATGGATAAACAAATCTATGGTGAGACAAAAAGACTCCTCCTAGACAAAATATCTAGTCCTAATTAGATGAAAAGAAAACACTGTAGCAGCAGCCTTTGATGAAATTCCACCTTCGCAAGTGCTATCTAAACTTTGTACATGAAGCTAATGCATCCTCCCATCAGCCCCAGCACACGCCTACTGCCTGATGGGAATTGTAGTCCCTGCCACAGCACTGCCACAAGGTTGCACATGAGATGAAAATGTTGGCCTTTTATACTCATAAACTGTACTGAACACTTCTCTTCCTGGGTCAATGGCAAGAAATTCTTTGTGTTCAAAATGGCAACTTTGCAACTTTTGCTGCAAATTCAATTTTGTTCGAATTACAGGCTCATCACTAACAGTCTTAATTTTTAAGATTTTTATTATTATTATGACTTTTACTCTGCTTTTCCAGGTGTTCTGGTTATTTAAGCCGTTATTTACTAATTAGATTAGATAAACTTTATTAATCTATAGGGGAAATCATTATGCATACAGAAGCAGAAAAATAAAAGATACTGTGATGGCGGTTCAGTCTGGTCGGGACGTCCCTGAAAAAGAAGAATGGAGGAAGGCAGACTTTTCAGGGCACTGCCTCCCCGGGATGCTAGGTGGCAGCTCCCCTGGACGGCAGCAGTTTCCCGGATTCCCTCAGGGCATCCTGGGACATGGAGTCTGTTTCCTCAGCCATGTTGGGTGCCGTGGGTGCTGCCAGGGGGAGCTCACAAAGAACCTGGGGACTCCTATTGTTACTACAACCCGGAAGTACTTCAGAGTCACGAGGACAGAATCCCTCAGTACTTCCAGGCTACTTGAGGATGGATGATGTGGCGTTTGATCCGGAAGAAGAGATGGAACACTTCCAGGTCATGGACTATTTAAAGGACTGGTGAAAACCCAGCAAAGAGAGCCGGAGTTGGGAGGTTGGGTGACAAAGCTGCTTGGAGTGGAGGATTGTTATTGATTATTGTTATTATTGTTATTGGAGAGGGCAGCACGGTGGCGCAGTGGTAGCGCTGCTGCCTCGCAGTTAGGAGACCCGGGTTTGCTTCCCGGGTCCTCCCTGCATGGAGTTTGCATGTTCTCCCCATGTCTGCGTGGGTTTCCTCCGGACGCTCCGGTTTCCTCCCACAGTCCAAAGACTTGCAGGTTAGGTGGATTGGCATATCTAAATTGGCCTTGGTGTGTGGGTGTGTTTGTGTGTGTCCTGCGGTGGATTGGCACCCTGCCCAGGATTGGTTCCTGCCTTGTGCCCTGTGTTGGCTGGGATTGGCTCCAGCAGACCCCCGTGACCCTGTATTCGGATTCAGCGGGTTAGAAAATGGATGGATGGATGTTATTGGAGAATTGTGGAGTGTGTGGTGCTTTGTGCACTTTATTGGAGGAAAATATTAAAATTCTTCTTGGTGCTTTTTACAAGTGCATCTTGGACGCACAATCAATCAAATAAAGCGACTCCTAGCGTCAACAATACACATTCACAGAACAAATAATACAATCAATCAAATAAATACATAATAAAAGTAAATTTTGCAGGAACTGCAAAATGAACTTAAAGAGCATAAGCATTTAGTTTGGAATGGCAGAGAAGACCCCCAGAGGTGTTTCTTAGTATATTGTGATGGAATGAGTCTGTGATTAAAAGTGCGTCCTGGAGAGGATGGTGGGGATTTTTTTATGATGGTATCAATCTTCTTTTCCAGGACAGTTTTCAGTATGTCCAGGATTAGCCCTGTGATGGGAGATGCTTTCCTGATCAGTTTATTCAGGTATTGTGCATCCTTTGAGCTCAAGTTTCTTTCCAGGAGACCACAGCATAGAGCAATACATTGGCTACTACAGACTGGTAGAACATTTCCAGAGTCTCTTAGGAAGTACAGTGTGCTCTGGCTGTTCTCGTATAGCCCCACTGTGTTGTTAGACCAGCCCGGTTTGCTGTTTATGTGAACTCCCTGTACCTGTAACTCTGCACCACATCCATGCTAGTGAATGTGACTCTGAAGGAGCTGCAGCATTTCAGCAGTCTGTGTTGTTTGCCCCCATGTCTGCTCTGCTTGTTCCTAACTGTCATTATTAGGACAAAATTAAAAGAGCAGAAAAACAGAATTACTAGAAAAATGACACAAATGTAAACTTCACACTGCTGTGCTTTTGTGAATGTAGAATAAAAGAAGTCAAGTAAGAGACGACCAAACTAAACAATGAGATGAAATAGAGAAAAAATGACCACAGTGGTTGTGAAACTGGTTGGGGTTCAAACCTGTAGCCACAGAGATCCTCCATGACAGAACCTGGAAAGCACTGCAAAAACTGGCCTGGTCTGGGAATGTGAGTGAGTGTACCCAGTGATGGAGGAATGAGCAGCATTCACTTTACCTTGAGTCGTACTATTATGAGGGCCATCCCAAGGCAATTTAGAACTGCACAGCATGTATAATTTGAAATAATGTTTACATATTTTCTTATAATCGGAGCAGATGGAGACAACCAGGCCACAATAAGGCTGACCTGCCAACTTTGTAATGCACACTCTGTGTCTTTTACTATTAAGCCAATGTACCAACCATCACCACCACCTACATTTACTCCCAACAGGAGGTGCTGTTCAATCCAATAGGAGGTGCATTGGTCACTGCTACCAACTCAAAGCTCCAGGAAATTCATTTCAACCCTGACCTGGTCACTCTCAAGTTGGGGATTACGTGTTCTCATAGTGTCTCTATGGATTTCCCCTCAAACCCACAAAACACAAACGGGAGATAAACTGGAGACAAATTTGACCCAGTATCAATGTGCCTGAAATCTATTAATCAGGCATTATAATTACTACTTATGTATAGAGATGCACTTTGTAAAATGTCTAAATGCATATTTTTGCTGTAAATGTGTTATAGTGCCTGAACCAGCACCAACTGAAGAATGCTATGCAAAAATAACTTGCCTTATGAATAAAGGTTGAATGGATGGATGAATTCATTTCTAGGAAGCAGGAGTATAAAGTAAAAGCAGTTAAGGAAAGAAATAAAAACTCTTATGATGACTGGAGAGAAGAAAACAAGTCAGAATGATTTGACTGGGCTTTCCATGTGCTCTCTAGAAGCTGCATACCTTTTTATATTGTGTAGTTAAGCACTTTGAGCGACATTATTTGTATGAAAATGTGCTATAGAAATAAATGTTGTTGTTGGTTCAAAAACGTCTGAAATATACTTACTGTATAATGCAGACATTATCAAACTACCATTCATCCACAAAGATTTTGCAGGGGTGCATACAAGCCCACCAATGAACTTTTTGCCTGCATCTTTAGATCTTTAGACAACCCTTTCTATTTTTGCAAGCAATGGGGAAAATACATCACCCATGACATTACAACTGGATTAAGTTGACTTGAAAATTGTGGAATAGTTGGTTTCATATGTGTGAAGGTGTACTGCATGAACAGAACAAAATGTTTAAAATCGATTTTTAACCGCATACCCATGTCCTTGTTTAATAGCAAACGTTTTTCTGCTGAAATATGTCGTTCTGCATACGGTGTAGTCCATCCACCCATCTACTGGGTAGAACAATTCAACAAGGCAGCACGAATCGCTAGAACATTGGTGTGTTGTGTGGATGACCTGTTTTTCTTTGTGTTTGAAGACTGTACTGGCACTTTTAAATGTTGCTCTTCGGGGTATGGTCACTTTTATTTTCATACCAGCATTTCTCACCAGCTCCCAGTGCTGCTGTATCAGATGTGCTGTCCAGCCTTTGTGTAGCTAAAGGACTGTGCGCTAGAAGTGTCCTCGTTAAACTTCATTTCCCAGGATGCACTGAGCCAAGCAAATCAGTTCGCGCTTCGTTATTGCATTTTCCTCGCTACTCTCCAAACCTCCTGGGCACATGATCGTCTGTAATGATGTGAGCCTGGTTACAAAAGGACCACAAGGGTTTAAGAGCGGAGGCAGAAGAATAATCGCCACTTCAAAATCAAAGTAATTTGAGACACAAACAGGTAGACAAAAGCAGCATCAGTAGTATCAGCAAGCCAATGCAACCTGTAGCGAAATCACCTACATGTTCTGAGCGAAATGTATTGAAGTCAGTAGGGTAGGAGAAACTGTACAATTTTGGAGTAGACTATAACGGTGCAAAGTTTTTAAGTGTTCCCGAGGTGCTAAGTAAGTGTTTGCCAACTATGCTGGGCTGATTATTGTGGTCTAAAATGTGCCATGTGTTGTCGGGTAGCAGTGCGAACCACTGCGCCACCGTTACTCCCTGTGGTAAAATTATTTGAATTAAATATCAGAACAGTAAAGTTTCTTATAGACAGTGGCAGTCAGGAATGCATGACTTCTCTAACGCCTAATTCGATAATAGGTATTAATTTCTTTCTCACCTCTCAAAATACAGTTTGTTTTTTCCTGCAGCTTTATTTCGTTCACTGCCACTGCTACTAAATGCACAGCACTAAAGCGCGTGGCTTCTTCACCCCTTCCTGTGTGTATGAAGTGCACAGCACCTTGGGTAATACTGTTAAAGGGGTAGCCTCGCATATTACGCACAGGTCACGTACAAGTACCTGTACATACAGTACTAGCGTGGTGTACCGTGTTAGCCATTATTGATGCAATGAGAAGTCAAGCAAAATGACACCTTTTATTGGCTAACTATAAAATTACAATATACAACCTTTCGAGACAACTCAGACCCCTTCTTCAGGCAAGATGTAATACAGACTCTGGAGTTCTTAGTGTTTATATAGACACTTGGGCAGATACAGCGTTGGAAAACCTTTAAGTGAGACATCTTAAATGTAAAAAATGAATAGACCTCTCCAGGGTAAGATTCATTTAGCAAGAGTGGAGAACGATGTATAGTCAAGATCTTTTGATAAGAGAACCGTCCAACAAACTCTTTTGAAGTTTTTGATGAGTTTTTCCATACAATGTGGATCTGTAGTCAGGTTGTTTGGGTCAGTCAGAGAGGTGTAAACCGTCCTCATATCTGGTTATAAAACTCTTATCTCTATTTAAACCGCAGTGTAATGTGTTACATTTTAGCATGAGTTTAATTTCACATTCTTTTCTCTCTTGCTGTGTTTTGAAGTTGCCCAAAAGCACTTTAAAGTCCTGGCTTCTCACAGTGTCCATGGCTGTTGAAGTGATCTCCTACAGAAACATCCCTATTGCCATACTTAATGTGGAAACTGTCATAACCTACGTTTATGATACAAATTGTGTAGCTTTACCATACAGTTGACTACAACATAGCTTAGAATAATTTTCCTGTAGATCATCTATGTGGTCTACCTAATTCTCTACATGAATTGTCTCGATACTACCCTCTATGTGGGAGAAACTGGACAAACGCTCCAAAAAAGAATGAATTTACATAGGTTCCATACTGGGCATTTAGTAGCAGTGGCAGTTATTACATCTTGCCTGAAGAAGGGGCCTGAGTTGCCTTGAAAGCTTCCATATTGTAATCTTTTTAGTTAGCCAATAAAAGGTGTCATTTTGCTTGACTTCTCTTTACAAGTACGTACAAAAAGACATTTAAAAGACCTTTAAGTCACAAATACATCACTAGCACATTTCCAGTTTGCTTCTCTGTGTGTGTTTTGTGTTTAAATCGTGACAGATGAGGGGGCGCTGTCGTCCCCTTGAACCCTCAGATCAGACGCCTGACACCAGATAAAAGTCCAATAATTTTTATTCGGACAATAATGATGTGCACAAAGCACTCTACACTCCACAATACTCATATATAGCTCATATAACTCACAATAATTAACAATAATCACTATAATAACAATCCTCCACTCTCCCAGACGCGTTGCCACCCTTCCTCCCGACTCAGCTCAACCCTGGGATCTCCCACAGTCCTTTTTATAGTCCTTGACCTGGAAGTGTTTCTCTCTCTGTCCATGTGACTGGTAACACTTCCGGGTCAGATAAAAACTCCTTTACTTCAACCCGGAAGCACGTCATTTCTTCTGTCCATGTGACTAGGACACACTTCGGGGTTGTAGGGAAAACAATCGTTGCTTCTCCCTGCAGCACCTTCTAGCGGCCCCTGTGGAATCCATCAGGGCTGTGGATAAAAACTCCATTGTCCATAATTCCCTGCTGGCATTCGGGGCACCTCCATGCTGCAGGAAGGGCTCCACCTTGTGGCCTGGGGTATTGGCCGGGAAGACTGGCTGGCCATATATCACAAAATGTGTTCACAATTTTTTAAATCATGTCTAGTCCACTATCAGGATCAGCATTATATACTCAGTTGGGCTGTTTCAACCAACATTGGCTGCGACAGCTCTGTGCTATCATGCTGGCCTCGCAAAGTATAGTCGCTGGAGAAAAACAGTTTGATGAATTTCACTAATCAGCATGGCTGTGGATGTAGCCAGTGCTATCAACAGTATCAGTGTTAGTCAAGAGGAGAAATGCTGTACTTTGGTGCAGTCCTGCCTGGCTTCAAATCTCAGTCCAGATTTTTTCTTGTTTAGGTCCTAGCTGAAGGAATGACCTGCCCACCTCAGTTTGGAATTCTGTGTTTAAACAGACTTCGAGGATGATCTTGTTTAGTGAAGTTCTGTCTAGCTATTGTGTTTTATAACCTATGAATTGTAACTAGTTTGTTTTGCTCTGAGCTCTTCATTTGTGATGATTCATTTTGTAACCTTGTCCAGTAGCACTTGTTCCCAAAACAGTCCCCCAGTTATGTTGACCTCTTGGATAAAAGCATCTGCTAAGCGAATAAATATAACATGTAAAATGTAGTCAATTTATCATTTGAATAATTGGAATTTGTGCACCTTCATTAATGAAAAATATGCTGAGAATATTACAACCCCTGGTATCTTTTATTTGCAGTAAAAATTAAAAATGTATTATGATTTGATTTAGTGATATTGGCATTCATGCCAACATGTGGAGTATTTTTTCTTTGTTATTTATAAGAGCTGAACACATTAATTTTCATATTTTTCATATTTTCATATTATATTATATTATATTATATTATATTATATTATATTATATTATATTATATTATATTATATTATATTATATTATATTATATATAACCCTAACCATCTTTCATTATGTCATTTACATGTAGCTCTTCCTATTTGTTGTTTGGGTGAATGGAAAATGGTGAGCATATTTACTTATTTAGCTGATTTCACTATGAGGAGGAAAACCGAAGAAACCCAACAGCAACACTTCTAGACTCACTTATACTGAAGCAGTTTAAACTCATTAATCTTCTGAAAGTGTCATGTGCCATCATGAAATTAACAGGTTCACGCTTAAACCAGACAGGTGGAATGGCTCACTTACTAACCTATCATAAAGCACTTTCATCACTGTTTGTGGACCCTTGTCCTCCCTCGGTCTGAGTCCGAGTCCTACTCATCTCCTGACTCAGTCAATCAACTTGGAAGGAATTTTGTTCTCTAGAGCAGCTGAACGAACAAGAAGAGTGTTGCCGTTTTCTTCACAACTAGCCAACCCACGGCGTACCATACGCCGCATAATCAGGCCGGTTTTTTAATGATTTTTTAGCATAGGGAGAAAATCAACATTTGAAAAATCGGTAATGTAATAAATCAGCAAGAAAAGCAACATTATAACAATGCACGGAACGAACCAACACACAATCGTCCATGACTGAAAACTGTCGGACCGCCATCGCTCAGGTGCCCACCTCCAACTCGTCACTTGAGTCGTTGTCGTCTTTGCACAGTCCAGATGTGACTCACGTAACTTTCCGTGTTTCTGCAGGAGCATCTAAGAAGACGCCTGTTTGTCGTGGATGCGAATTGCTGTATGTAGCGTGTAAAACAGTTTGCTATGGTGCACGCGGTTGTGCGTCGTAACCGAAAACTCGGTTTTTAAAGACTGCTTACTTCATTGTGTTTTAACCTCAATTGTAAAGGATTGTTTTAAGGATCCTATGGGATACCCCTCGCAAACCGTTTTACACGCTGCATATGGCGATTCACCTCTGCGAGAAACATGCCTCTATGAACAGTCAACGTGGCTCTAGGTGCATGTGGCCTCTATGACAGACGAATATAAATGATGCCGTTTTTTCTGTGTCGTCGCGTCCGAGTTGGTGGGCGTGGCTCTGCGAGTTGTCGTCGTATCCAATGGTCTTGGATTTGGTGGGCGTGGCTCCTTCCTGCATGCGCAATAGGTGTCTTATTTGTCGACAGCTTAGTGAATCCACGCCGCTTCCGGCGTGCTTTTCATGGGTGTCTTGCCTTAGTGAATTATATATATAGATGCTTTGATGACACGCATTGATCTTTCCAGCATACCTCCATGTTCTTCATGTTAACCCAGCCTAATCAATATATACAGTATATTGTGTCACACATGCACACGGGAGACGGTTTACAGGTCATTAGTGTCATTTCTCGGCCGGACCAGGGGTTGTCTCTGCCTTCTAATACTCTCTCCTTTTGTCCCTGGGCAGATCAGCTGAAGACCGTACCTCCCAGTAGCACCGTCTCTGTTCCTCCCTCTGATGACATCACTTTCAGCACCATACAATGACATCCTATCTGATCCAGAACCCACCTCTACAAACATCACTTCCTCTTCCTGCCTTCCGAAACTCCACCTCTTCCTGCTTGTGCAATATATATTTACCCGAGAACCTAATCGTTAACCAGTTCCATTTTTGAACTCTGTTCTGTAAAGACGTGTTTTTTGTTTTCAACCTGTTTTTTTTCAGTATACAGTGTGGCTATCTGCAAACCCTCCAACTGTTTTCTATTACAATTGTCAATGGACAAATGAGTAGTGACCAACTGGGCCACCCTGTTTAATGCAAGTCCAAAAATAGAACTTTAAATAAGTGCTTGGGGGCACAACAACAGAAAACAGGCACAATAACTACTTGGGTAGCCTACGCAACTTCTCTGATACAGTGGCTGTTATCGAGACGGTCCCTTTAGGGGACGTGCGTCATGCAGAAGGTCTGCTTCACAATTGACGCTGCTTCTTCCAGGGCTGTCTGTACTGGAATCATTTCCTGAATCATTGTGGACAAGTCTCAGTTGTCCTCAATGGCCATTTTCCCAGTAATGCGGAGGGAAGCAGAGATGATATAGTTAGCGACAACGTTCCCTCTCCCCACCGATATACTGTATATAATCTAAAGCTAAAACCACCACATCTAGTTCTACAAAACTTCGTACGTATTTCTAGAATGGTCTAACTTACAGTGTGAGCTTATAAAGTTTATATTTTATATGTATAAATATCTAGAAAAAATTAAAACTGAGAGAGCCTTACTAAAAGTTGGCATTTTAGTTAGACCTTTGTACCTTTTAACATCAGTATTTGCAGAACACATGATATTGATTTTTACATTTGGTGCACAATAACTCTATTCATTTTTTTTTATCTAGGGCAAATAATAAGCAAGTAAGCAATGACCTATCTGTGACAAGATCCAAGTTTGAGCTGGAGTAAGAGTATTATTAGTACTGTTCCACTAATTGTTCCTTGCTGCAAGATAACGTGTACTTCTCTAAATCTTACACTCAATTTCACAGTTGCAATCTTGATCTCTAACAAGAACAGAGTTTAATAGGTTCAGAAGCACCAGATGCTAAATAATACTAAAAACATAAGAGTCATTTTGTGTAAGTGTCAGATCTGTTTTTAATTTAATTTATGCATTGAATATACATGTTGTCACTCTTCCATTTAAATCTGGGTTGAATAGCTAGAATACATTTATAAACTTGACAAGATTTATAGAAATAATAAGTAACTTCTCTCATGTGACTTAGATACCCCTCCTGTTTTGGTCACCTGTGATCACTTTAAAATACTCAATGCCTTAATAAAATTCCATTTGACCACCCCTAGTGATTTAACTTTACATACTACTATGTTATTGTCCCTTCATCCACTTTTTACATATCTTGATACACAATAAGTCATCAAAATTCATCTAAAGTTTGTTTGCTGTGGTAGTCAGGTTGATATTTGCTGGTGTCAAACAAAACAATGGGTGATCAGGCATTAAAGTGTGCTGTAGAGGTAGACCCCCGGCGTTCAAAAGGCATGTGACATATCTGGGAGGTCTGCTATACATTCTCACATTACATGCTTCAGGGACCTTAACATGAACATGCCCATAAGAAGCAGAGGCCAGAGATGTATGGTACAGACTTTAATAGTGTTCCTTAGATTTTACACATAGAGTAATAACATGACCAAATTACCCAAATGTCATTGACCTATTTTGTTTTTTTAACGTCCTAACTATTCCAAAGCTTTGGTTTTCTTGTTCAACACTCATCCCATGGTGTAAAGCTTGATTCCAGGAGCTTTTGGAATCCTACTGGTATAACTCATTCATTTACCAAATCCATTTATTCCAATTCAGGACCAAGCGGACAGACAACTGGCCCAGGACTGAACCAGAACTCATCATGGTGCCACTGTGCCTCACAGTAATACATACATATAGGAAATGACTGAATGCCTGTTTCATATTAATCAGGCTGTCCATCCACACTATCATTATGGCATAGACAAGCAAGAAGCTGATTTCATCTGGCATTATAGAAAACACATCTACTTAACACATCATATAATTTGAATAAATATAATTACATGTTTATGAAAGTCATTGGTATAATTATGATACATGCTGCTTAGTAAATGTACATAATACATATTGTATTTATTGTAAATGGTGGCTCAGATGGCAAGAGGTTACATGGCAGAACAAATGTAAATGTGGAATGGGACAAGAGAAGACACTGAAAGGGACCTTCTAGCAAATGGAGAGTCCTCCTGAATCTGCTGTGTGTCTCTAGATAACGGTCATCAGAAAAGAGATATTCTGAAATCATAAAGTTTGCTCCACAAGGATAATCTTCATGGGTACTAAGTAAAAGAGACAGACAGCTCCTTATATCCAGCATGGGGTAGTAGAAGATTCTGAACAAATTAAGGAGCATTCTGCTACCTATTGTAAAAAAGCAAGTGCTGCAAACCCTCTTTAAGTAAAATTTGGACTCCAGTGTCCATTAGAGGGAACTCAAACCTGGTAATCTTGTGGTTCTGAAGACTTCCTCTCACTCCAGAGTGGAGTTTAAAGTCAGCTTGACATTATTGAGACTTGAAAAAATAACCTGGGGCAATGACTCAGCTGGCAGAGAGGTATAAAAGAAGAATGAGATGTGAAATATGGGCAGAGAGAGAATACTGGCCTGTGGCATTGGTGGCAGCCTTGTGGGCATCTCTGTAGTGGATGGCACGTGATTAATGTGGTCATATTCAGTGTACCCAGTATTGTACAGTCATTCCAAGAATTTGCTCAGTGATGCATACCACCCAGAGGTGAGAAAGTGTGATGTTCATTTGACATTGCAAAGAAGCCCTAGAAATGCTTAAATTAAAAATTACAATACTTTCAAAAGCAAACTTGAAACGTTTAGCCTAAGCTGTCATAGAACAGAAGACAGAAATAGAATGGCTACAAAGAGAATCCGTCAATTATCCAGCATTACTATTGTGAATTTATGTGACTGCCTTCTTAGGTTTGAGCCATTAAAAAACACTGTACATCAAAATAACAGAAACACCACATGAAAAGGAGTGTGACACTGAAATAAGCAAATGGCAATTATAAATGCAGCTACAAAGCTGAAACTCAATTTCAAGTTTATTGGCATCTGTCCCAAGTGAAATTCTTACTTGCATGTCTCCTGGAAACATTTGACAATAATAAAAAAACAACAAAATGATACACTAACACGCACAAAACAAAGGTAAGTTGTATTAGGTTGATTACTAATTAGTAGTACTGCATGTATCAATTATAAAAAAAAGTCTAACGATTAGCCCATTTGATACAAGAGTTTTCAAAGTAACATGAAGGAACTAATAAAATTCCAAATTGTTTATAGCCAAATGACTGGCGCGTTGGTCAAATAATGCTGCAGAATTATTTTGTGTCAAGGAGAAAAATCTCAGAAATAATGAAGCATATGCCAAACGTGAACAATTTGCCTCAACAAAGGGAAGGTTGCAAGATGTAGCTCACTGACAGGTCTTTAGTTTTTAAATTCCTCAAAAATCACCACAGGGTTGAACCAGTTTCTCTATAACCCAGCCTAAACAAAAACTCTATGTCGCAATTTTCACAAAAGATGAAATTTATAGCAGGGTTGCCATGCGCCCAAAGGCTACTACACAAAGATGTATAAGCTGGTTTAAGGAGCACAATATGTGGACACCTGTGCAAAGAAAAAAAAAATTAGTATGGTCTGAGAAGTCATCATTCACACCGTTTCCTATACCTTGATTGGTTTATGTTTATGAAAAAAGTGAAATGATCACTTCATCACACAATACTTGTTGCTAACTGTTCAACATGGGGGAGGATCTATGGTAAGGAAGCCACCTTATTGGAGTCATTAGATCTGATGATTGTTGGACTAGAAATTTGAGGCTATTTTACAGAACAACATACACCCTATGGTACAAACACTGTCTTCTCCTGATATTCTTCTATCGCAGGGTGATAAGGCCCCCATACACAGTGCTAAACTAATCAGGAGTAGATTCATAAACACCAGGATGAACCCAATGCTTTATGGTCTCTCCAGTCTTTGGACACTGTGTAAAACACCACTGAACCTCAATGCCAAAGTGATTTCCACCTCCTTTATCCCTCAAACAACTGAAGGATGTTCTTCTTGAAGAGTGGTGTAGTATCCCCATCACACAGTTCAGGATCTGACAGATCAAACACCAAGCTGGCACAGGGTGGCCCTAATCCTTATTAGGCCCTCTATATTAATATACTGTTAGGTGTTTCCACTTTTTATTCATCTATTGTAGGTCATTTAAAGAGGTGTATATTAATTTTGTCTCTAAATCATTCACTCTATTTCAATTAATAGTCATTTGCTTTTTTAAAATTTTACACTGACCTGTCCAAAACTTAGTACCCATTTCCAGAAAGGCAGGTTTACAGAAATCTATATTGAAAAAGAAAGGCTTTAAATTTGCAAAGAACAGGAAAATCTGAATTTAAATAACTCTAACAAAAGCATTGTATTAAGTAAATGAATCTCATAAAGGTTAAATAAAATTCCTGAGATCTCAAATCCATCCTGAATAGTAATGGTCGTTGTATAAAGTGCCATTGTGAGGGTGTGGTGATGCTAAATGTTGTGATGAAACCGACCTCCTGACCATCCTAATCAGTCTAAGTGTAGCGCCCATCAATGAGACATGCATAGCTCTCAGGGTCTGGAACTGATGGTTTCTCGACTATGCGTTTCAGGTGTCTGTCCCTGTGGAAAAATGATTAAGAGGTGCATTGCTCTCATTACCTCAGGGCTCATATGGCAGCTAATCACAGTGTCACCTTCAGTAAGCTGAGCCACTGCTCTGCTAATGAATGCCTTTATAATGCTTTCTGTCTACACGTTACTAAGCTGCGACAGATAAACTCCAGCAAACATTCCTTCACTCCAATCCCACTCCATAACTCGTTGAACAAATAAAAACTAAACTTGTCACAACAAGCACACGGCTACCACTTGCACGCAGACTTTGTTCATTTGTTCTGCATGGAAAAGCTGCCCTCAGCCGACAAAAGAAATAAGAAAAGAGGAAAGCCGCTTACTAATAAGAGCTACCTGACACGATCAGTATACACCACAGATTTGGTAATTGTCTCTTTATTCACAATAGCACCCGCACTTATATTATTAAGGAAAAGAGAGGATGGTAACATATTACTTTAGTACAATTACAAACCTACCAACTATGATTATCTGTTGGCAGGGTGTTAATAAATAGTCCATTTGCTGTCCTTAGTTTCACATGCACTCACATAATTCAGCCTTCATTGATTAGTTGCTAAGCAAAAGCTTTCATTTAAGTTTGACACCCATAGGTGGGCAAAGATTTGTGGCTCAATCAGTCAAAAGCATTCTTGTTACTCTAGGTGACCATATGCAAATATGTGTGTAGAGATGAAGAGAATGCTTAGAGGGTGGCTGACTTGACCTGCTGCCATGGAGAGCAGTGAAAGGCCGGGTGTGGGGGACAGCTCAGCACATGGTGTGTTGTGGAAGTCATCCTCAGGTTCCTTCTCTGTACTCTTCTGATTATGCTATGTGCTATGATGGACATTTAGCCTGAATCCCATTTCGCTGTAAAAAAGAACTATTATACCACTGAACAGACTCATCAACAACAGGTCCATGGATGTCCTCCTTTTCATGTATTATCAACAGACCAGCAATGGCGCACTGCACGATAACGTGCAGTGAATACACTTGACTTGAGCATTCATAGTTCTCTCCACCCTAGCAGCCTGCTTCTTCCCTTCTTTCGTTGGCTTCTTTTTGCATCAAAACTGATTAAGTCAGTGTTTGTATTGCAATTACTTAGTATGTTTTCTTTCATTTTTCACTTAAGCTGGCACTTAAGTCTTCAATCTGCCTCAAGAATGATTTAAGATATGAAGAGGTTGGGAAATTGACGGCAAAGGTGGTAGGGATGAGAACGGCGCCCGTACGCATGTGCCGCACAGTCACCCTGTTGGTCGTTGCTGAGAGTTGATTCTATAACAAAATAAAATAAAAATAAAAAGAGGAATAACCTTGGAGGTCAATCATCACCCCGAAAGTGGATAGTAAACATCTTGTAGTATATGTGTACCAAATTTCAGGTCAATAATTCAAACGGTTTGCAACCTACAGGTGATTTAAAATCCTGGACAGACAATAGGACAGCCACGGTAACGTATTACATATAAAGATTACAGAATACATCTGTCCTTGTGTGAACTCCTTAAGATGAACAGAAGAAGCAACTGACAGCAACCTTGAGGTAATCCCATGGATGAATTTAGACTATCACAAAGACAGCCATCAACATTCACTCTTTGAATTCTGTTTGTTAAGAGGTCCAGAATACACCCCACCAAGTTAGGGTCCAAACTGAATTTATCAATCTGTTTGTCAACTAAAATGTGGGGCTGGATTATTATAAAAGCTATTGAGAAATCTTTATTTTTGTACTTATTCCTCTCATGTGTGTTTACTTTTAATTTGTTGTTGGGTGGCACAGTAGTAGCGCTTATACCTCACAGTAAGAAGACCCAGGTTCATGTCCTGGGTCCTCACAGTGTGGAGTTTGCATGTTTTCCCATTGTCTGCAAGGATTTCCTCTGAGTGCTCTGGTTTCTTATCACTGTCCTAATAGAAATGTATGTTAGGTCAATTGGCAATGGTGAATTGGCCCTAATGTGTGTTTAATTTGTGTGTGTGTTTGCCCTGCAGTGGACTGGCACCCTGTCTCGGGTTTGTTCCTGCCTTGAGCCCTATGCTAGCTGGGATAGGCTCATCTGATCCAGGTTTGGATTAAGCAGGTAAGAAAATGGCGTGACTTCTTTAGTATGTATTTGTCCCCCTATTGTTACACTATAAATCCAGCATAACATAGCATAATATTCTGACACCATGTTAAATCAAATTCAGTGTCAAATGCTGTATAATTATTACTTTTTCTACTACACTTGACAAGCTAGGTCCTTTACTCTATTCATTTCAATTGTGCTGAAGGCCTGTTTTATTTTGTTTGGCCCACAATGGCTGTTAGTGCCTTTAGGACTGCAATGACTAAAGGGCTGGGCTGGTCAGAGCAGGCTTGCAGGTTGAGACCCACCTCTGGTGCTTTGTGTGAACATGAGTATTCAGCTGCCTGCTGGACAAGAGTGAACTGCTGGGTCACTTCATCACAAAATATCCATCCATTATCCAACCTGCTATATCCTAACTACAGGGTCACGGGGGTCTGCTGGAGCCAATCCCAGCCAACACAGGGCACAAGGCAGGAAACAAACCCTGGGCAGGGCGCCAGTCCACCGCAGGGCGCGCACACACGCACACACCAAGAGCATACTAGGGACAATTTAGGATCGCCAATGCACCTAACCTGCATGTCTTTGGACTGTGGGAGGAAACCGGAGTACCCGGAGGAACCCCACGCAGACACGGGGAGAACATGCAAACTCCACGCAGGGAGGACCCAGGAGGCGAACCCAGGTCTCCTAACTGCGAGGCAGCAGCGCTACCCACTGTGCCACCATGCCACCCATCACAAAATATAATGCAACTAAATGAAAATGTGAATCTCTTCTGTTTCACACTCTGTCAAGATTGATAATGTAGCACTGCAATGTAGATAAGAACAAAAGTCAATCTGAGATCTACATTTAAGTAATTAATCTGACCAGATTGCAGTCAGGAAAAAAAAAAACAAAACTGTAACATGTGGAAAATTTCCTGAACAACGTTTCTCAAAAAAAGTGTAGATAGTGCTTCACTGGTATCTGAGCTTCTTTTTTTCAGTGCTTCCTTATGAATTGTTTTAAGACTCTGACTAACAGGCCATGTGAAGAACACAAGTGTGGCACTCCATGAATGTGTCCAAATTGGGGGATCAAGATGATATTCACAGCCCCAGCCTGCAAAACATTTTTTTTTCCTAAATGTCATTCCATCAGATGGTATGAAAGCTGACCGATATATATTTGATGTTGGGTGATATTGATCCTTCAAAAAAAAAAGCATATACCTGCCAATCAGATGTGGATTTGGTTATTCCTAGTAAAAACAGTGGTAATGCACTGATGCTTCATTCAACCCCAGGTAGGAAGCTCACATAGATAGATAGATAGATAGATAGATAGATAGATAGATAGATAGATAGATAGATAGATAGATAGATAGATAGATAGATGGGCACCTAATGTGTCCCATATTGGACCCATTAAATTCTACACCCAAGGATCATATCCGGCCCATATGGGTTAGAACAAGTGTGCTAGGAGTGAGCAAAACCTGCACATATTTTGGCCAGTATGGGACCCACTTGGTGGCATCTGGTTCATGCCTAGCACCCATTGATTCCAGCCAAGGCCTGCCATGCACTGCAGCCTTGAATTGGATTTAGCAGTTTTGAGAATGTAATGTACAAAAACAAAAGGGTTTCTTTTTATATACCCACATCATACTCTCCCTTCATTTACCGCTCCTTCACTCAATTCCAAAGTGAACTCCACATACAGAAAAGTCTTGCTAGTCCTTATGGTTAGACATTTTAAATCTATTTAACCTCCTCCCTTACTGCTATCCAGTTTGGTCAGTGTACTGTACAGGAAATGTTTAAATGGTAACAAGTTTAACATGCTTAATTGAGAACAAAGCAGATTTTTTTCTTAAGTAACAAACATGCAGAATAACAAAAAAATATATTAATTTGCCAACTGGTTTTGTCCTTACCTTTCTTGAGAAACTGTGTGGCGCTGGGGTGTCTGCAGGGGGGTCAGCACTTCACTGGACTCAAATGTTTTCGACAGATGTCCAGAGCCCTCGATTGTCCTGTAGTAATGTGATAGGTCATGTGTGACCGCACTGGCCATGTTGTCAGCACTGTAATCTGCTCAGTGAATCCTATGGCAGGTAAAGAGTGGAGTGCAGTAAGCTTGGAGTCACATTTCCTCCTGTGGCTATCTTATATAACACCACACCCGGCATGGATACAGTGAGCAGACCGGCCCCTTTTTCTTAGGTGATTGGATACCAAAGTCTAACTATAAATGAGAAGGAAGAGTTTTGGCATTAGTCATTAACAGCCAGGATATTCAACAATAGGGCTATCTTTATTTTAAAAAGGACACTATTAAGAATATATAGAAGCTCAAACTGCCTGCCTCAATGTTCTGTTTAGTGTGAGGGCAGCACTGTGGTTAGTGCAGTTGCCACACAACTCCAGGAACACAAGTTCAGCTCTGGGCCCAGACACTACGTGTGTGGAGTTTGCATGCTTTCCTTGTGTTTATGTGTGTTGTTTACAGGTTTTTTTCTCACACCGTCAAAGATGTGACTTTCAAGTAGATTGGTAATACTGACTTAATTCAGTTTCGGGGTGTGTGCAAGTGTGTTATGACAGTCTGGCATCTAATCTATGGATGGCCTTGCGCCTGATGTTTAATTTATGCCCAAAGGTGGTCTGATTTCTAATTGCTGCCACTTTGAAGAAAATAAACTGATCAGAAAATGGCACCTATAAGGTAGCATGAGGCACAAAGCAAAAACCAAACCAGCCTAGGGAATATTCAACAATAATGGCTAATAAAGAGTAGAGTGTGAGAAGAAAGCCAGACTGGTCACTGTCTTTGTGGAGATTCCAAATTAGCCCTAAATGATAATGAGTGTGTATGCATGTGTATGTGTGTGTGTGTGTGTGTGTGTGTGTGATAGAGAGAGAGAATGTGCCTTATGTTAGACTATCACCCAGTGCTGCTAGAACAGACTGGTATCTCCTAAATGTGATTAATGATGTTTAAAACCACTATAAACTGGTTTTCTATGGATATTACAGTTTCCTGCCACACTCCAAAAGCCTGGCATGACTCTGTATGAGTGTGCAGAAGCCTGCAATTTACAGATAGCTCCTTTCATGAACCTGATGCTGTTTGGACCTCCTGTCCCTGTATTTGAAAATGTAGATTCAGGAAAGAACTGGGATATGAAATTTAAGGTGTATGATGTATACTTTGTCATGTCATGTCATTTCCTAACCCACTTAATATGGACCAGGGTCACTGGGGCTGCCTTTGTGTAAGAAAGGACAGAGCCGACTATACTTCCTTAGAAGGCTGGCGTCCTTCAACATGTGCAATAAGATGCTGCAGATGTTCTGTCAGACGGTTGTGGTGAGCGCCCTCTTCTACACGGTGGTGTGCTGGGGAGGCAGCATTAAGAAGAGGGACGCCTCACGCTTGGACAAACTAGTGAGGAAGGCAGGCTCTACTGTAGACGTGGAGCTGGACAGTTTGACATCTGTGGCAGAGTGATGGGTGCTGAGCAGGCTCCTGTGAATCATGGAGAATCCACTGCATCCACTGAACAGTGTCATCTCCAGACAGAGGAGCAGCTTCAGCGACAGACTGCTGTCACTATCCTGCTCCACTGACAGACTGAGAGGATCGTTCCTCCCCCACACTATGCGACTCTTCAATTCCACCCGGTGGGATAAACGTTAACATTATACAAAGTTATTGTTTGTTATACCTGCATTTTTATCACTCTTTAATTTAATACTGTTCTTTATCAGTATGCTGCTGCTGGAGCATGTAAATTTCCCCTTGGGATTACTAAAGTATCTATCTATCTATCTATCTATCTATCTATCTATCTATCTATCTATCTATCTATCTATTCCAGTTAGCACAGGGCATAAGGCAACAGAAAACCATGAACAGCATGCCAGTCCATCACAATATATACGTATAACTGATGTATGAAAATGTATAATTACCCTTTTTTGGGTCAGTGAAATGGTCATCACTAGGCTGTATTTTTAGAACTTATTCATAACTCAGGGTGGTGGATTTTGTTTGTGATGCAACTGGTATTTTTGTCTCCAGCTTAAGAAAGCAAAAGCAAGCTAATAAATGCTTTGAAGTATTATATCCATGTGAGACATATGGCAACTAGTTCTATACTGTAGTTGCCCGACTTGTTCTGACATTATGACTTTAATTACACCCTTCACTGTAAGATGAAAGTAAGATGTAAAAAGTGATGTGACAGGAAGCTACGCAATTCACAGAAGAATACAGTATCTGTCCACTCTATAGATGATGAGCTGACAATAGGACTAGCTGCTGTTAAACTGTCTAATCAATCCATTTGCAGACTTCTAAGACAGACTTGATTTTAGCCCTGTCTTATTCTGAGAGTGATGAGTTTTATAGAATTGCGTGTGATTCTTATAAAGAGGAAACAAAGGTCAAAAGGATTAATTCTTGTATATATTGTCAAGGTGAAAATAGGCTTGCCTATGTGAGAAAAAGGTATAACTAAGGAGATAAACAACCTTTAAGGGGAAAGTCAGGTGAGTAGTTGTTAAACAGAGCACCGCTCAGAAGTCTAAACTAATGATACCAAATTACCAAAACAAAAATGTGATTCAAAAGTTAATAGTTGAAAAACATGGAGGAAGATGTCCTAACAAAACTAAAATGGCTTTCTTGAACAAAACATTAATAAGATTCACGGATTTATTTGTCTAGAAACTCAAAAGCATAGGCAATGGATGATATATGCCACCATCTTAAATAGGCTTTGCGTAATGACAACATTGAACTATGTGATCATCAACATGTGCCACTGCTATCAACAATGTGGCCACAGCCATTAGAAAACAACAACAAAAAGGTAGTGACCATAGTAAAATTAGAAATTAGAACTGTGATAATGTAACTAAAATAGCATAAAAATTAATAACTGTAAAAAATTCAGTTTCCATTGGTGACCAGGCATAGATCAGAAGTACATCAATCATGTACCTTGCATTTTGTTTTTGAGACAAAGAGTTTATCTAGAAAGTGAACAGAATGTTGCATATTTTGTAAGTTTGAAATAGCTGTGTTATACTTTATAGTGCTGGATAGTAGCAACGTATCAAGTAAATTTTTCACTTCATTCTGTAAACTGGACAATTATGGACATATAAACCAAAGTTTCATATGTATAAGCAGAGTAGAAGAGAGAGAGTCAATTGACAGAGACATTCGCCCACCACAGCCACAGTAAGTGACTAGGCAGATTCCATTTAAACCTTCAAAGATTATCCATCCCTTGCAGATTTCTTATTTTGGTAATGGGGTCCAGACTGCCCAAACAACATAAAAAAATGCAATGCGCTGTCTTAAGATTTCTGAAACTTTTTAATCTTACACAATCATTACCTGAAAAACATTGCAGCAAGTTTACATTTAGTGTTGTAGTTTTCTGGATCTATGTATGGTACATCTTCATTGACAGTATTGTATAAGAGCAATCTGGAAATTAATATGAAACCTTTAAAATATATCTTGTTTACACAAAAGTAGCCTTTCATTCTTTAGGGTACCTGAAAACTGAATTACTCTGAACTGCCACCATACAATGCTCATTTATAAAAATGTGTTTTCTATTATTTCACCAGCAACATAATTGTTGTCTTATAATTTCATGGAAAAAATAATCCTCAAAAATAATCACCACTGAGTCTTTTTGAAAAATATTTTTATTTAACAAATAAACTAATTAAATGGAATGGATGCAATGTTATATTTGATTTACTCCTCTTTTATTTTTCTGATATTTTAGTATCCTGGGGGGTAACCATTTTTTATAATCTTGACTAGAAAGCGATAACATATAGAAAGCACAAATATAATACATGATTGGGTTGTTTAACATTTATACAGTGTTGATAGTTTGAACGCTTTTATGATACTGCATTCATTTGATTAGTGGAGAATGTCATGCTCACGTTTAAATTAACTGTCCATTGAGTCAAAAAATCTTGACAGATATGAAGGTCTTGTGCTGAGAAGGATTTTGTGAAACTATCACTTGCAGGATGTAAAAATTGGGTATGAACAAACAAAGGCTAATCAGAAACAAACAATAATAGAGGTAGTTTAAGAGAGGTTTTAAAAAAAAAAAAGATAAAAATTCTAAGATAAAAGTCCTAATATTGGAAAAAAAATACAGAACTTAAAGGGAAACAAGTAAGTAGGAAGACCCATAACAGAAGATTGACTGAAGTAAGTGCTAGGAGTCTGCATAATAATAGACCTGATGGCTTAAAATGACTCAAAAGATTCAGGAGTAATTACTGTTGTCTGGCAATGACAAGTAACATACAGGGCAATGGTTATCGTTGATACATTATTCAATGCATTGAATCAATATAAACCAAAAATAATGCTGGATTTTTTTACACACATCACTAATAACTCAACCAAGTGTTCATCAATATCATGTGGAAACAAGCTTGCACTCATCTTGAAAGCTTTAATCGCACATTGGTTACGTTGTTTCCATTTCTGCCACTATCTGCTTCTTAGCTGGGGAACACGACCAAACCGAAGTGGAAGCATCACAGAAAAGTGAGATGGCTTCTTTCCCACTGGGTCTCTTCCAAATCTCTGAGGAAGAGTAGCATATGGACGTGATGACCTGGCAGTTCGCGGTGGATGACTTGCCTCTGGTAATAGTGACAAGGTTAGAAGAGCAGATCTACCAAAGCGCTGTGGCAGATTGACTATAGCCTTGGGTGACCGCTCTGTTTTCTCCAGTTCTCTTCCAAACCTTAAGGGAAGGTTAGCAATGGGCTGAGAGGCTCTTCCAAACCTCAAAGGTAGGTTGGCCAGAGAGCTAGATAATTTACTCAAGATGGGGCTTTTGCTTTTACTAAATGATGACTGGACAATATCCTTAATTTCCTCCAAATCAAGACTTCTCAATTCTTCATTTAAAGCTTCCTCGCTGCTCTATAGAAACACAAACAAGAATTAGGCAGGTAATAAAGCTTGATGTATTTCACAAAGTCACTGTTTTAAAGTTTGTTACCTGAGTGCCACTATTACTGAATTTCACCCTTTGTCTTATGGCCAATGAGTCTATATAGCAGCTCCATGCACCCTCTTGAGTTGAGCTGGCTCAGGCTACATGGGTTACTTGGGTGTCAGGCCCTGACTTTCAAAAATCAATCCAAGGGCTGTCATTTACGGATTGTAAGTGATGAGCACTTGCCCAAAGTGGTGGATTTCAAATAACTTGGATTCATGTTTACATATAAGGGTAGAGGTGAGTGTGAGATTGACCAGATGCAGAGGGAACCTTTTTACAGAGGTTGCACCAGACCATTAGAAAAATCTTGATGAGAACTAGCCATTCAGCCCAACAAAGCTCACCAATCCTATCCACTTAATTTCTCCAAAATAGTATCACGTCAAGCTTTGAAGGCCCCTAAAGTCCTTCTCTCTATCACACTACATGGTAACTTATTCCATGTGTCTATGGTTCTCTGTGTGAAGAAAAACATTCTAACATATGTGTGCAATTAACCCTGAACACGTTTTCAATACCGTATGTTATTATTGAAGAAGTTATTTATTCATTTATTTTTATTAATTTTATTGCAATCTATACAAAGCAATCAAGTTTTTACAAAAAGAAAAATTGAGTTAAGAACAGATCAATCCCCACCCCTGAGAGAGAGAGCAAGCCAAACGGTGTGAAATTTAAGGCTTGTAAACATACCTAAATTAATAAATTCTCTGTGCTTTATGAGCTTATTTTAAAATATTACTGATTAGATCCTGCCATGTTTTGAAAAAAAGTCTGTATGGATCCTCTAACTGAGTACTGTATTTGATTTTTTCCAATTTCAAATAGTATAACACATCGTTTTCCAACTGACTTAAAAGAGGAGAGTTTGGGTTTTTCCAGTTTATCAGAATAAGTCTACGTGCCAAAAGTGTAATGAAGTGTAATGAATGCAATCACAATTTGTTTGTCTTTCTCCATTTTAAACCCATCTGGAAGAACCCCAAACACAGCTGTTAATGAGTTAGGAGGGATTGTGAGTCCAAGGGTGTCTGAAAGGTAATTAAAAGTTTTTTCCAGAATAATGTTAATTTGGTGCAGGCCCAGAACATGTGACCTAGTGAGGCTGGGGCTTGGTTGCAACGTTTGCAGGTTGGATCATGCCCTGGAAAAATTTTGGAGAGTTTTAATCGAGACAGATGTGCTCGATATATAATTTTGAGTTGTATAATTGTATGCTTTGTGCATATGGAGCTCGAGTGAATTCTCTGCATTGCCACTTTCCACTCCTTTTCTGATATATTAATTGAGGGATCTTTTTCCCAGTGTCCTCTTGGATCGTTGAAAGGGAGGGATTGTAAAATTATTTTATATATTGTAGAGATGGTGTCTAAGTCCTTGAGATTGAGCAATATTTTTTCCAGCATGGATGAGGGTGCAAGATGAGGAAAATCTGGCAGGTTCTGTTTAACAAAGTTCCTGATTTGAAGATAGTGAAAGAAATGTGTAGTGTGTAGCTGGAATGTTAAATTTGGAATGTAATTGTTCATTGGATGCAAAGACATTGTCTATATAAAGATCTCTAAGCAAGTTAATTCCAAATTTTTTCCAGATATTAAAAACTTTATATGTTTGCGAAGGTTGAAAGAGGTGGTTCTCTTGCAGGGGTGCCACAGATAGAAGCTTCTTCGTCTGAAAATGCTTTCTACATTGGTTCCAGATTCTAAGTGAGTAGAGCACAATTGACTTATTTGTATATTGCCGATAACGTGTGTTTATTGGAGCACAGAGCAGGGAATACAAAGAAGTACTGCAGGATTTTTGTTCTATTGCGGTCAAAGCCTGTTTATGTTCTTCTGTTTGTGTCCAGGTTCTTTTCACCTGTATATTTTCTGCCCAGTAATAAAACTGGAAGTTAGGTAGAGCCATGAAGAAGTTATTTTAAAGTAACAGCCCGGATCTACTGTA
Source organism: Polypterus senegalus (assembly GCF_016835505.1). Classification (NCBI taxonomy): domain Eukaryota; kingdom Metazoa; phylum Chordata; class Cladistia; order Polypteriformes; family Polypteridae; genus Polypterus; species Polypterus senegalus. Next base: position 50,982,346 of record NC_053168.1, on the reverse strand, counting down.
CTAATTCCTTTCATAATTTTATGAATTTCAATAATATCGCCTCTTAATCTCCGTTTGCTTAAACTGAAAGGTTTCATGTCCTTAAATCTTTCCTCTTTGCTCATACCTCACAGTCCCAGTATCAGCCTAGTCACACTCCTCTAATCATTCTCTGATGCTGTTGTGTCTTTTTTTGACTAAAACTGCGCACACTACTCCTCGGGAGGTCTCACCAGTGTGTTGTAAAGCTTAAGAACAACCTCCTTTGACTTGTATTCATTACATTTCATTATATAATTTGAGATTCTGTTAGTCTTTTAATGGTTTTTGTTCATTGTCTGATGGTTAAGTGGTAGCTATGTCTTTGGATGAGCTCTAGATAGTGATTGGAAAAATTAGAAAGCATGTTCAAGTAGCCAAAACAAGTTTACTGTGCAGGTTTTCTGGGCTCACTCTCCATGATGGAATGAGAGACACGGAAGGATCTTGCTGTAGAACTGATGCTTCTCTGGACTAAGAGGAGCCAGTTGAAGTTGTAGTTAGAATGGCCCATTCAGTGAACACTGAGGGGCAGACACAGAAAAGGCTGGAGGGCTTATGGCTTTTGACTAAGGTGGAATTCCTAGGAGCAGTTAGAAGAAATTTTGTGAGACGTGACAGCCCGGTCAGTCCAGCTTGGCCTGTTGTCACCTCAGTCCTCATGAGGAACAGTGTAATGAAAATGATGAGTGTGTTAAAGTTGCCCAACTGGTAAATTGCTATTCTCAATCCAGAAATTCACAAAATAACAAATTACAGAAGACAAAATAATTGTTGTTCAATCCAATTATTTTCTAAAATTGTATTGTGAAATATTTTCTGATTTAGGATATCGTGGACTGTTTCAGCTCTGTTAATTAGCAGGCATGGTTTCCTTTCACATTAATTTAGGGTGCTGTCATTAAGCAGGCGCCTAATCAAAAGACATTAGAGTCCTGAAGCTGTCTCATGTGTTCATGAAATGCTTCCTAATATTCCATTTGGGCAAGAACTTGGATTAGCCTCTAATAATTTGTACTTACTGTATTGTACTGTGTTCTCAACTTTTGTCCTCCTTGTGATCCTTGCAAGCAGTCACTTTTAAAAGGATAAAGAGACCCAGAAGGCTTGTTCAGCTGATAACCATCTGGAAGACGTAACCCTAACTAGTTAAGCAAATCCATAGGAGACGGGTGCTGTTAAAAGGACAATACCACTGAACAAGTTTAATTGATGGGGAGCAGAGATAGCTGATGTATAAATGTAAAGGAATGTTTTATTTTTAAATTTTCTTGCCTAATCTGATCGACCATAATGGGATCAGGGCAAGCATGTTTTATGCCTGTTGATTAACATGTTACAGTACCTTTGAAGACTTTTTTGTGGACAGTTTAAGCAGGCAAGTATACAATGATAATCTGATATTTTGTAGATCTTTAGAATTGCACATATCGTGCATGATATGTAATTTGTCATTCAAGCTCTCCAGAGATATAATGTTTGAGTTCAGAGGGAACACTTCACTGCTCTCTTTTAAATTGTATTCCCCTCATTTGGCATCTTTTCAAATTCTTCTTTTTACAATTGAATCCTTGGTTCCCGTCAATGCTGACAACCTTTGAAGAAAAATGTAACCTCCAGATCCATGAACATACAGGTGACTACAACAACCACACATCTGTAAGGGTGGTGTATTTGGAGCCCCTCTAGCCAGGCACCTTAATGTTGAGAATGAATTGTCTTTATGAATGCTGACAATTGTGTGCCTAGAGGTGGCAAATGAATTGTGCTTTTGGATCCTCAAAACTTCAGAACTAGAGGAAGTATCTTTTTTTGTGTGACTACAACCATGCAGTTGAACACAGTAGTAAACCCTAACACACTTGCATCTAGGGGAGACGGATATATTGTCTTTCAGAAATTCTTACCAGCATATATTTCACTTCTGTGGAGGGCTGGCGCCCTGCCCAGGGTTTGTTCCTGCCTTGTGCCCTGTGTTGGCTGGGATTGGCTCCAGCAGACCCCCATGACCCTGTAGTTAGGATATAGCGGGTTGGATAATGGATGGATGGATGGATATATTTCACTTTCCTGAGAAATCTAGCTGCATTTTGAGTACTGCACTGCATTAGTATCCCAGTACTTGTAGTTCTTTGCAGCAGTCTAAAGAAATAGCATTCTAGGATGTTAACTTTCCATGGGCCTGCTTTAAATCTGTGTGAGAGTGAATGTGTTATAAAGTACTGGTGTTTGACTCCTGCCATCAGCCATTACTACAAGGACTGGCTTTGACTCTAAGCAGCACTAACCTTGGAAGTATGAAAATTATGAAGTATGAATAGGATGTTGGCTTTTTAAGCTGTTTTCAGGTAATTCTAAGCAAAAAACCTACTATGCGAACGTAAAGATTTTTGATAGGTAGCAGGACAGCTGCCTCACTGTACTGGGGCTTGGTTTTGTGCCATGGCAAGTCAGTATCTGTTTGAATTTTGCCATTGCATGCATACATATTAGTTTGTCTTGTATCAATGAACTGGAGTGTGGATGTGTTGGTGAGTGTGTCGTATGATAAACCAGCCACAATTGATTCCTTCATTGCTGTAATGGTTGCCTGTGATTCTGCAATGAAATGAGTCAGGAAAATAGATGGAAGGATTCATTTTCCAGAGTTGTTAAATTTTCTAAGAGGGTCTGAGCTTCCGAACAATGCTCAGAGATGGATCCCCAAATGGTAATGGGGGAACAAAGCTCAGGGAAAATTACACAAGCTGAGTTTTTTTGAAGTTGAACCCAGGTGATCTGGTAAGAATTTTCAGCTCCAGCAAGGTGGGTTTTTCTGTAAGGCAGAAGCCTCTGTATTAATTATTATTCTGAATTTTGTCTCTAGTGTTTTTTTTCTAATTATTTAGCATGGCCATCAGTGTTGGTTGGTTCAGTTAGGATATTAATACTGAAGATTAATATTGGATATTAGAATGCTTTAATGATGTTGGGTTTCTTTGTCATTTTTGTTAAATATAAAGACCTTCACAAAGCTTTAAATAAACTTACAAACAAAAGAGAGCCAATACAAACAAATTTCACAAAAACCGTGAACCTACATTAACCTACTCAGAGGTGACAAACTAAACATTTATGCAACCAAATGATATTTTTACATACATATTTCAAAGGTTTTCTTTGCTTTGACATTTTCACACCTTTAAGAAATATTTGAAATCTATCACAAAGATCCTGAAAGAACACATATTGTTCAACCATTTTGATTTATTTATCTAACGTTTGTCCAAAATAATTAATAATTAATAAACATATAGTTTAGGTAATTTTTCAATTTTTTCTCTTATACAATACAATTAAATTGTCAAATCCCTAAACTTCAAATATGTCTTTAATTTCTCTCTTTGGAGATCAGTCAAAAAAAATTGAAAGCATATAGCCGACAACGCACATCAGGACATGATACAAGTTTAGATGAAAACAAGTCGTTCATCCCAACAAAGCTCGGCATTCTTATCCACTTAATTTTTCCACCATAACATCAGATTGAGTTTTGAAGGTCCCTAACATCCTACTGTTTACCACACTACTTGATAGCTTATTCCAAGTGTTTATGACTCCTATGTTAAGAGTGAATTCTAATGTTTGTGTGATATTTACAATTAACAAGTTTCCCACTGTGCCCTGTTCTTGTTGAAGTCATTGTAAAGAAATTGTCTTGATCCCCTGTAATACAGTAATTCCCTTCAGAATTTTAACCACTTCACTTAGGTCACCTCTTAATGTTCTTTTGCTTAAACTGAAAAGGCTCAGCTCTTTTAATATTTCCTCATAACCCATCCCTTGTAGCCTTGGAATCAGTCTAGTCGAGTCTGGAGACCAAAACTGCATATAGTACTCTAGACGAGGCCTCACCAGTATGTAATAAAGCTTGAGCAGAACCTCCTTTGATTTGAACTCTACACATAGTGCTATACACCCTAACATTCTGTTAGCCTTCTTAATGGATACTGAACACAGTCTGGAAATTGATAATGGTGAGCCAACTGCAACTCTTAAATCCTTCTCATACAGCGTATTTACAATTTTCAGACCTCCCATTGTGTATTCAAACTAACATTTTTACTACATACCACTTACACCTTAACACCAGCAAGACCAAGGAGCTGGTGGTGGATTTTAGGAGGCCTAGGCCCCTCATGGACCCTGTGATCATCAGAGGTGACTGTGTGCAGAGGGTGCAGACCTTTAAATATCTGGGAGTGCAGCTGGATGACAAATTGGACTGGACTGCCAATACTGATGCTCTATGTAAGAAAGGTCAGAGCAGACTATACTTTCTGAGAAGGTTGGCATCCTTCAACATCTGCAGTAAGATGCTGCAGATGTTCTACCAGACGGTTGTGGCGAGTGCCCTCTTCAATGCGGTGGTGTGCTGGGGTGGCAGCATAAAGATGAAAGACGCCTCACGCCTGGACAAACTTGTTAAGAAGGCAGGCTCCATTGTAGGATTAAAGTTGGACAGTTTAACATCTGTGGCAGAGCGACAGGCACTAAGCAAACTCCTGTCAATCATGAAGAATCCACTGCATCCACTTAACAGTGTCATCTCCAGGCAGAGGAGTAGCTTCAGTGACAGACTTTTGTCACTGTCCTGCTCCACTGACAGACTGAGGAGATCGTTCCTCCCCCGCACTATGCGACTCTTCAATTCCACCCGGGGGAGTAAATGCGAACATTAATTTTATTTTAATTTTTATTCATTTTTATTACTATTTAATTTAATATTGTTTCTTTGTATCAGTGTACTGCTGCTGGATTATGTGAATTTCCCCTTGGGATTAATAAAGTATCTATCTATCTATCTATCTATCTATCTATCTATCTATCTATCTATCTATCTATCTATCTATCTATCTATCTATCTATCTATCTATCTATCTATCTATCTATCTATCTAATATTAAATTCCATCAGCCACAAATCTTCCCAAGTCTGCAGGCTGTCTAAGTTGCTCTGTAATGATTCAGTGGATTCTCAATTATCTGACAATCCTCCCAGCTTAAGAGGTAGATGCACCACAGACTCCCCTTCAGCAGTAAAAAAGAACACAAATCATCCTGTTCATGTTTAAACTTAGAAAGTACTCACTGAATGGATAATACCGATGAACAATTTTAGGTATCTTTTTACCCATATGTATATTACAACACTTAACAGGAACTGTCCAAACTATTTTCCTATTTATATTATCAAACATTGCATTTCAAAAAGAAATTTAAGGAGAAATGATAAAGGTTTACAAATGCTCTTTATAAAAATATTGTATTTCTTATTCTTGATTTCCACACCATCCAAAATTTTACTGTTTATAGGGCTATACAGCGCTAGATGTTTAGAAGGCAGCTTGTGAACATTAGCACCAAAGTGCCAGCAAAGTCTAGTGGAGCGCCACTTGTTCAGCTTCGCTGAGGACAACCTCAGTTCAAGCAAACTAGTGACTGGGATTTTTGTGATCAGTTCTGGGGAAGGAAGTGCAATTGCCTAACCTCCCACAAGATGCAAGATGGTAGCTCCCCTGCAGTATAGTGGTGCCCTGGATTTCCACAAGTCATCCTGGGAATTGGAGTTCGCAATCTCAGCCCTGTTGAGTGTCGTGGTTTCCGCCAGGGGGTGCTACGGAAGGACCAGGGGAGTCATGCTTCCCTTTTAGCCCGGAAGTTCTGTCGAGTCATGAGGACAGAAGCTCTGAAGTACTTCTAGGCTAAAGAAGAAACATAAGTTTCTCATTTGACCCGGAAGTGCAGATGAGTCATGTGAAGCTCTTCCGGTTCACAGACTATTTAAAAGACTGGTGGGAACCCAGCAAGTGAGCCGGAGTCAGGAGGAGTTGGACAGAGCTTGCTGGGAGGTGTGGAGGAGAGAGAATTGTATTGATTTATTGTTTATTCAATTGTTTATGGTGGCTGTGGTGCTTGAAAGACACTAGGAAGAAGGAAAAAGAATTAAAAGAACTTCTTCATGCTTTTACCCTGTGTCTGCGTATCTTTCTGTTCGGTTTAAAGGGGCAACAGCGACCTCTAACATAGGGAACAGCATTGGATGAAAAGCTAAACTAGCAGGGTGGCGGTACATTATTATTATTGAATAGAAATTTTGTATAGCCTATTATCAATTGCAAGCACTTAATGCTGTGTAAATTATGCAATATGATCTATTCTTCTAGTATAAGAAAGTTGTAACATTGTGTTTGATGTCCTCTGAATACAAACAGGCATCTGCATTTGGACGAATAAAACACTTTCAATTAAATTTATCGGCAGGTTGGTTCTGGCTAGCGGCTGGAGTTGTGGGAGGATGGATTGTCAAGCTCAGGGGCATGTGGACTCGGCATCTGTCCCTGGATGGAGTTACCATTGGTGTAGTCAGTGTAGTTTAGTAGTGGATAAAAATAAAACCTTATCAGACACTTGTTGAAAGATGTGTTATATAACTAAGGGCACTATTGAGGGAGCAGTTTTGGAGAGATTAAATCTTCTGATTCTGCCATTCAACAATAGCTATATATTAGTTTAATAGTGCAATTATTTGGGCACAATTATGATTGCTGTTTAAACTTTTAGGTGTTTCATAATTGTGTATTTTATTTTGTTGAGTTCTCGGGTCCTGAGTTAAAATTCCTCCACATTTCCATTTGCATTGTCTGTGTGAAGCAGCTTTTGTATCTTCTAAATTTATCCATGAATATATTTCTATAGGCTTTCCTTAAGTATGTTCTGGTTACTTCAAACAGGTGTGAATGAGTACAGGGATGTAAAGGAGTTCCTTTTGATTGATTGATGACTTATCAATGCCTTGCACCTAATAGCTCCATGATCCCTAGATTTGGATTTATGAGGTTCAGAAAACAGGTCTTTTCATGAAATTTCATCTGTCACTTTCAACCTTTGCAGGAATTTGATTCTTTCCCTGAATACAGTATGCAAAGAAAAAATGAATTCAACACATTCAAGTGGCTGTGAAGTTGTATTATAAAGCACAGGTTAATATTTATAGCTCAATATCCCCCAAGGACTCTTTGTCAAGTTATTAACCTGCCTATGGCTAGGATGATGCTCAACCTGAGAGGTGTTAAAAAATAAGTTCATGCTAAGAGTGTGCCATTAAGTCAAAGAACCATTGTTTTATCATTACAGCACCTTCCACAGTTAGCAGTGCCACAAAGTGCTTAACATATTTATTACAAATAGAAATTATTTGCATTAACATAAGAGCAAAATACACACATGCACAATGAAACATAATATGGAGTTCATATTATGCAAATTCATATTTGTCAGTTAATGCATAATTTACATGAGATCAGTGCCCAGCCTAGTTGGACTTCGACCTTTGTCCTTTCCCTTACAGCCCTGCCTTGGACCAAACACATGTTTCTAAACAAGATCTTTATTAGCCTGGGAAGGTAACATCAGTTTTGGTCTTGCTGAAGCCAGACATATCAATATATGTACAGTATACAGTAATACGCTACCGTGGCTGTTCATTTGTCCGCCTAGGATTTTTAATCACCTGTAGCTTGCAAACCGTTTCACCTATTGACTTAAAATTTGGTACACATATACTACGTGACGTCTACTATTTTTATTACTCTTTTTATTTTTATTTTATTTTATTGTAGAATAAACTCTTGGCAGCGCGCAGCAGGGCGGAAGTGTGGCGCATGTGTATGGGTGACGTTCTCATTCCCTACCACCTTCTTGGTTACTTCCCCTACCTGTTCATATCTTTAATCATTCTTGAGGCAGATTGAAGACTTAAGTGCCAGCTTAAGTGAAAAATTAAAGAAAACATACTAAGCAATTGCAACACAAAAACTAACTTAATCAGTTTTAACACTAAAAGATGCAAGCGAAAGAAGAGAAGCAGCAGGCCACTAGGGTGGAGAAAAGAAGAGCTGCTCTGGAAGCAGCAAGCACATCAACCTCTGAGCAAACGGATGCTAAACAGAGACAGAGAAAGAGTATAAAAACTATGAATGCTCAAGTCAAGTGTATTCACTGCACGTTATCGTGCAGTGCGCTGTTACTGGTATATATATTGTGAACGCTGGCCCAGACACAGGCAGACGGACAACATAGTTTCACCACACACCCTTTATTATATACAATATTTACAGTTTTCGTGCACTACCAACCCCAGTGCCTCCTGCACCGATCCCCCAAAGTCCAGGCCACACAGTCCTTTTGTCTTTCTCTCCTGGCCGCCTCCAGTCCTCACTCCAGCTCCGTCTTGCTTCCTCCCGACTTTCGCCACGACTGCTGGGAGGCGGCCCCTTTTATGGGAACCCGGATGGGCTCCAGCTGCTTCCCGGCACTCCTCCGCAGACATGCCCTTGTGTGGCGGAAGTGCCGGCTGCGCACCCGGAAGCCGTCCGGGTGTCCCCTGTCGTCTTCCCCCCAGCACTTCCTGGTGTGGCGGAAGTGCTGGGCTCCAGGGCTGTTCAGGCAGCGGGGCGCCGCCTGGTGGTGGCCACGGGCCCCTACAGGGCTGGGCTTCCATGCCCCTTACCCGAGGCCACCAACATAACCAGGACGGACACCCCCTCGTGGTCTGGTGGATGCCCTCCTGGGCGTCCCGGCCGGGCTCCTGCCTCGGCCGGATGTGGCAGATGATGCTCTGGAAGTGGGGCAACGCCTGGCGGAACTACTTAACGGATTTAGATTGGGTTTTTTTCTATAATTTGCTTGAACATTCCAGCTGATTTTGTGACTTCTCTCATCACGCTAAGTATCATAGTTCACTTGTGGTACCGATTTATTTGCGCAAATCTGAGAGAGACGCTGCGGGCTGAGGAAAGGGGGGCGTGGCCCTCCTCACTCATATGCCAGCCTCTGTTCGAGTCGGTCTACCTCTCACCACGTGTTGGAGCATACCTTGCCTCTGCTTAGCTAGCAATACTTGTTTATTCAATAGACAGTATCATCTGCAGATTGTTAAGGAGTGACATTTGACGTTTTTGAGAGAGAAATCAGAGTTGCATGTGTTTTAGAGTGTAGTTGCTGATTGCCAGAGATATCGCAGCCACTTGCTTTTCTCCCCACGCGGGGGCCGCTCTCCTGTCAGAGCTGAATATGATCAGATACAATGCCAACGTTTGACGTTGGAGCGTACTTACCTTTCGCTTGGCCAGAATTACATTTCTAAAAATTTTTTATTGATTTTTAAAGTTTATCCTCTTTCACTACTACATGGGCGGAGCCGCCGGGGACAGCTAATAATATATACACCTGGAGACAACCATGAGTGAATTTTCCTTAAAACTGGATGGGAACAATTAGACAGCTCACTGAGTGTCACATTTCTAAACCATTCCAACACTCAAAGTAGGGACGGTGATTTTGAATGGCAAATATTAGAAGATACTCCCTTTAATCTGGTTAGACAGACAGCAAGCTTCTGTTTTCGAGGAACCATCTTCTGTTGAAAAGTCTCCTAAAAAACCTTATAAGACACATAAATGTGTGTTGCATGTGCAAAGAGCACACTGCATGTTTTAAAAATAAAAATAATCTGCTGCAAAGGAAAACCCTTTGTGTAACATCAAGTCATACATTAACATTCAAAGACATAAGTGGATGAGTGGTAAACATGAATGATACGTTGTCGCAGGTGCAGTGTGTGCTCTCTGTTGTTCAGCGTTACAATGATAGTGTAGGAGTCATTGTAAGCTTGAAATAACTGGCAGCTATATTCATGAAATATGAAATGCAAAATATGCATTTGAAGTAAACAGTGTGTCATACTGTCAAAAGCATTGCCTTTAAGAGAGCTGATAATGAAAAGCCACAGGAGATGCAAATTCCAGCACTCAAAACACTCAAATCAACAAATCTGCCTGACAACACCAGTAGATGCACAGATGAGCAGGCACAGCGTCCACCTTCTGACAGCACATCTAACCAAATAACTAAAGAAACTGAACATTACTATCTAATTGTAAATTAAAACATGCCATGACAAAATAGTCACAGCATTTTAACTCGTTGTATATCCACAGACCACAATGCTTATCTTAACTCTGTTTGCTGTTGTTATTTCATATAGTGATGCAAGTGTTAAAATGACTAAAAGATACCATTGCGGGCAGAATCACTGGTCCCTGTGTGTGCGTGTGTGTCTGTCTGTCTCCACTGTCACGGCGCTCATTACAATGTGCAAATTAATCATTCCGCTTCAGTTACCTTGTGCTACTGAGCTCTTGAATGGAAAGCAGCAATATTAGCTTTTTATTGTCTCAGTGTCGTCTTTTGTTCAGTATCTTTTACTATCTCCCTGAAACCCCAGCAGAGGTTTAAAATGCCTGGACTGGAGAAATTGGGGAGGGTGTGTTAGGAAGAAGCCCTCTGGGTGTAGAGTTTTGAGAATCATGTATGGTCCCATGAGACTACATCATGGTTGTCTCTTGTGGTGGTAATTTCATTCCTCCCTTAAATGGCTTTCACAGTGAGCAATACATTGAATCCGATTTAGACACCATCGTAGCTGAGACTGCTCACCCACTGCTATGACTTACTATCCACCCGGGACTGAAGCTGTAATCATGTGGACCAGACACACAAGGACCATTACTGGATGAGCGAAAGATTTTTAAGAGATTGGATGTCTAACACTGCATCAATGAATTATAACAGGCTTACATGTGGAACACTTCTACTATATTCTTACAAGTTGCCTGTTGTTGTTTTAGGAAATAAATATTTTTCTGAGTTTTCTTTGTATTTAATGGACCTAAAAAAGCTGCAGTAAACCAAATTAATGGTGCCAAATAGGGTTAATGATTGAAGGTTAGCCTCTGCAAAGAACCATTAGTGTTATTAAATAAAAGATTCTTACCTGCGAGTGCGGCAGTTCATTACTATTTTGCAGAATAACATCAGGAGAAAGGAGATATCCATCTGTGCTCTGTGCAGGGACATTTTTAAACACCAGACCAGAGAAAACCAAGGTGACCAAAAGGTAAGCCGTTGAGCACTGCATTCTGATTCCTTGTTGCTTTCAGGAGAGAAGATTTAAGGGTTTGAGCAAAGAAAGCATACTTATAGTCGACGGTCCTATTGGAGACAGTCCCTATCAGAGTGACCTCAGACTCATTTCTAAAGGTACCATTAATTAATGCCCAATTATCAAAGAATATGAAAAATCCAAGGAATGCATCCTGTTGAGTATTCCTTTTGATTTTGAAACAAATAAGCTTTCAAATGCCTTGGTCAACTACAGTCTTGTTAATCACTAAATACCTTCTGGGTCCATGGTTACGAAAATAAGAAAGATGTCATTTAAGTTTTTTTGACTTCCACACATCATTACCAAGAAAAAAATGGAATGTGTTCACAAAATATCAACTGAAGGGGAACATTGTGTCAGGTGGAATCCGCACCATTTTTCACAAGTTTGGCAAAAGTACAAGGCAGTTTTAAAGCCTTTCCTGTACGGACCTCACGGTTCAGAAACAGAAACGATATCATTTATAAGGTGAAATTCAGCAAAATATGTTTATTAAATTATACAGATAAAACTTTAACTTCATTTAAATAATCTATATTCTTCACTGGGAGTGTCGTTAAGGATAGAATAATTAAACACGTACTACGAAGATATTTCAATGTTCTTTAAACGTTTTGAAGAATCGGCGCTAAGCTTACAGATGGCTTAACGTCTATTACAGAGCTGATTGTATGGCGATCGGTTACTTGGGGAAAGAAAAGCACTGACTGCAGTGACGGCTACGCCAATATATATTGAAAATAAAACAGAAAGAGAAAATAACAACACAGCTAAAAACACAGCGACAAATTTTGGCAAAAGTTAAATGCTTGTGTCATGAGCACGAGGCGGCTATGCTAGCTAAGCTACCTTACAGACGGGCGGGCGAAGGAGCCACCGATTCTTCCTCTGCCCAATGCCACCACAAGCCTAGAGCCGCCCCTGATTGTACTGCTGCAATAAATTATTTCATCGAAGTGAAACACGTGTTTAATAACGTGCTTTAACTCCTATCATCATGAAAATGATATCACGTATACATCTCAGTATTTTAGTTATTCAGAGAACTGTAATATTACGAATGTAATTGATTCTGTGTCCAGTTGGAGGAGGAGAGCCGGTTTAAGAAGCAAGTAGTGATTCACACACATAGGCACATAGAAGATCAAATACAAAACAAAGCATTTAACGTGCTACTTTAATTACGATGTGATTTGAGAAACTGGTTAATTAAACGATTTTAAGATGAAGTTTATGATGTTCTACTTTAATGACAAAATAAACTACATGATTAAAGTGGAAATGTCGAGATTGAAGTTGACATTTCGTGCTTTTTCGTCACTGTGTGCCTTTTTCTCTGTACCCTAATAAGCTTTCATATGACACTCGGACAGTGGGCTTACAACTCGGCTTTTCACGGCGACTTTGATATGTGACTTCTTTTTATTTCCGGCACTGTGCGATTTTGTGAACGTGAGCTTTCAAGTTTCTCCAACACGCTATGTCACTCGATCAACTTCCTTTTGTTGATTATACCACGGTTTATTTGAACAAATAGTATGTTTTTCATTTGCCTCCACTTGGTATTCGCTGAAATTCTTATATTTTCCCCTGTGCTTTTCCCATTGTCTTTTCACAGAAGGCTGCGCTTAAGGGCGATTTATATTGATTTGCATATTCAAATAGGCGTAATTCTGGGAGGATTTGGGGCGTTACATAATGCGCGTGCACGAGCATTAGTTTTCACGCTGATCGGGATTTATGTAGCGGAAGAACGTGGAAGCTGGAGTACGCACAGATTCCTGCATCTGGATTTTTCTGTGCGTAAACAAATTTTGGCTTTTGTGCTTACGCCATGTTATAGTGCGAGTTCTACGCATGGCGTTATACATGAGGCCCAAGATGGGTGGATTTTCTCTGGAGATGTTGATGATGAGGCTTTTTTGGCCAATGATATGAGTAACCATATTTCTGATAGTTCTCATTACTGTATTTTCATCTGTCGTAGTATATTCAAACCCAACCATTTGATGAAAACAAAAAGAGCCAAATTTATGTCAGATTCTTATAATATGCTCTGTTTTATTTTATTTTCTCAAGAAAAAAATAGGCTTATAATTCAACTGTGCTTTATTTTACAAATTGCCATTCTATAGCAATCACCCTCCTAAACTATTTAATAGTATAATATGGTTACTTGAATACTTCCATTTATGAGCACCACAGGTTAATGGACTTGCTCATAGTCACTAAGTGAGTCACTGCCATTGATGGAACTGGAATCCACGTGCTCTACAATCCCGTGCCTCACTCACAAGACCATGCTGCTTGGATTCATTCTTAATTAGTCACAAAATTAGCATTGTCTGAGGAATGTCAGTGAAAAGGTAGTTATGGGAAAATATGTCTGTCAGTGAGGAGATCTATACTATCTTACAAAACAAGGACTTACTTACTTCTTTTTAGCTTTTAAATAGATTTTTTTTAATTAAAATCAACAGTTTCTCTTTCTTTTATTTGTGTCTTTCACTCATGATTGTAATAAGTGTTATATAAATGTGACTTTTTCTTATTAATAGTACTGCACACTCAGGCAGTGAAGCACTGCTGTGTAGTAGCAATTCTTATGTAGATGGATGTATGTGCAGCGCTTTATCATTTGTTGTGTTACTTACTGTGTGTAGTTTGCCTCATACGTGTGATGTGACTGCTTATTTACTCAAGATAACTTCATTAGTGGAAAAGAAGCTACTGAAGGTGCTGCAATCTGTCCTCACTTTTGTTTTGAAGAGAAAATCTGCAGTTTCTCCTCTAACGTTTGTTTTACATTAGTGTATTTAAATTAAAAGCAGCTTTTTCCTGCAAAATATGCTGGATAGCAGATAACCAGCCAGCCTTGTCAAATACTCGCTGAACACTGTGGTGAATTCTTCAATATGTGGCATTGTGAACAAGTAGAAAAGAACGCCGGGTACTTATGGGGCACACCTAACTTGCATAAAACAGCACTCACTACAAATATATCAAGAATCACTTTATCCATTAAAAATGTCAGCTATATTTGGTGCCTATATAAAGTACTCACTTTATTAAAACTTGCAGTCACAATGGATTTAGTTTGGCTTTTTTTTGACAATGATCAACAGAAAAAGAATCTCTAATATCAAAATGAAAAAAGGTCTCTGCAAAGTGGTCTAAATTAATTACAACAGCAATATTTATTTACAGTATATAGCACATTTTCATACAAATGATGTAGCTCAATTTGCTTTACAGGATGAAGAAAGAGAAAAAAGACAAAATACATAAAATATAAAATTAAGCAATACTAATTAACTTAGAATAAAAGTAAGGTCCAAAGGCCAGGGAGTAGAGAAAAAACAAACAAAAACTCCAGACTGTTGGAGAAAAAAAAAACAAAATCTGCAGGGGTTCTGAGGCCACGAGACCACCCAGCCCCTTCTAGAGCATTCTACCTAACATAAATGATCTCAATCAGTCCTCATGGCTTTCCAGGTTCACTTGATGATGACGGTCATGTGGACCTCTGGCCTTTCATAAATCAATGTAGGGACATCACGGTGCTTTGATCAGGTGGTGGTGGGGCAGATCACCACCACAGAAAACCGGAAAAAGAACAGAAGAGAGAGTAGGGTTAGTACGGATTTCAAAGCCACCATGAATGACAATGATAATTAATTGCATATACAGAATATCAAAACTAAAATGAAGCTTTGAGAGAGCCATGTTAAAATAATGTGTTTTCAGCAGTTTTCTGAAATGCTCCACCGTATTAGCCTGGGAAATTTCTATCGCCTCACCACTTCTTTTAAGTTTAGCTCTTGGAATTCTAAGCAGACACACATTTGAAGATCTAAGGTTACGATTTGGAGTGTTAGGTGTAAGACATTCTGAAATATAAGATGGAGCGAGATTATTTAAGGCTTTGTAAACCATAAGCAGTATTTTAAAGTCAATTCTAAATGACAGAGGTAACCAGTGTAGTGACATCAAAACTGGAGAAATGTGCTCGGATTTTCTTTTCCTAGTTAAGATTCTGGCAGCTGCATTCTGCACTTGTTGCAATCGATTGATGTCATTTTTGGGTAGTCCTGAGAGGAGAGCGTTAGAGTAATCTAGTCGACTAAAAACAAAAACGTGAACTAATTAGAAGAGGTCTAACTTTTTCTATATTTCTTAAGAGAAAAAATGCCGTCCTGGTAATCTGATTAATATGTGATTTAAAATTCAGGTCAGAGTCAATGGTTACCCCTAAATTCTTTACCTCCGGCTTGACTTTTAAACCTAATGGATCAAGTTTATTTCTAATACCCTCATTATATCCATTTTTGCCAATCACTAAAATTTCTGTTTTCTCTTTATTTAACTTGAGAAAATGACTACTCGTCCACTCAGAAACACAAATAAGAAATTGTGTCAGTGCATCAAGAGAGTCGGGTCATCATTACAACTCTTTCCAAAGGAGTGCATACTTTTATCAGCACTGTATATTGGATTTGACTCTAAATTCTGCATAGTTAAAATTCACTGTGAATATGTGACACTTGATGACTGGCTTTAAAGAAGTGAACACATTGTTTCAGTTATTATGAGGTAAAAACTGTATCAGTCCCTGATGCTCCACTTTGTGAGTGTGTGTGTGTGTGTGTGTGTGTGTGGGGGTGAGTGTGCTATATTTAAACACAGACACAGGAAAATAGTGGAAGTGATAAAAATGTGTATAATTATAACAACTTTAAATTCAGTCATACTTTCACACATGGTGGCACAGTGGTACAGCTACTGCCTCACAGTAAGGAGACCAGGGTTCACGTCCCAGGTCCACCCTGTGATCAGTTGGTATATTTTCCCAGTGCTGGCGTGGGTTTCCTTTCCAAAGACATGCAGGTTAAGTGAACTGGTGATGCTAAGTTGACCCTAGTGTGTGTTTGCCATGTGATGGACTGATGCCCTGTCCAGGGTTTATTCCTGCCTTGCACCCTGTGCTAGCTGAGATGGGCTCCAGCAACACTGCTCTGAGTTAGAAAATGACATGACATTTTTTTTACACTTTTATAGAAATAGTAAATACACTAAATGAATACGTGAATGCTTAAAGCTTACTCCTAAGATGAAAACATATCTTCAAAAGGTTGAAGTGACAGCAAAATGCCATTTTATACATTTACAATGCCATATTAAACATAAACAAAACAAAACTTATTAATAAAACCTCCAAACTGTGTACAAGGACCTTTAAAAAAGCTAACAGGATGTCAGGTTATTTAGTATGACATGTAAAGGAATCTTATGCTTAATCTTTATAACAGATTGATGAAGCCTATTTGGTTTCCAGGGTGCAAAAAAATAAAAAAAGAGAAGAGCAACTAGAATTCCAGGATTATGGACTATGAGCTGTCAGGAAAGTGAAGGAGCTGAACCTTTTTAGTTGTTGAAGCAAACTGATAAGAGATGGCAAAATTGAAGCATTTCAAATTATAAAGGGAATGGATAAAGGGAATAATTTAATGGATTCCAGCTGTTTAAAATGAGTGCTTGAAGAAAACATAAAAACATTGAAAAAACTGAAACTTAGTTTGATGTAAATTTCTCCACACAAACATTAAAAAGTTTTCCTTGACACATAGAATCCGTCCTTTCATCTTTAACTCACTTCTCTAAGGCAGAAATCCAAGTAAGTTGGAGCCTATCCCAGCAACCATAAAGCGCAAAGCAGGAATAGTCCCTGGACAGGGTGCCAGCCCATCACAGGGTGACCACACAAACACACCCACTCACCCTCACACTAGTGCTAATTTACAAATGCCAGTTCACCGATCCTGCATGGCTTTGGAAGAATAAGTTACCTAGAAGTACCTTGACTTGATGTTTTTTTAGGTGAATCAAGATTGATGTGCTATGCTGTCCTGAATGATCTGTTTGTGTCCTACTTTAAATTTAAGCTTGGGTATATTGCCCTCCAGTGGCTAACTGATGCCAGTACAACATTTTTTTGTTTCAGCAACTGCTCCTTTGCTTGCCTCATCTTATATTACTGCATTTTACAACAATATTTGTTCAGATAGTAATTTTCTTTGAAATCTGAGCATGAGATGAAGGATGATGAGCAACTCTGTGATTATTTGATAAAAACCCTATATAAGGTACATATTCTGCTTTACCTTTTTCATATTTTCACCACTAGACATTGCTGCCTTTGTGCAACTTTTCATTACATTGGTTTGATTTATCTGCATATTTTTTCATCTGAAAGCAATGCTAAGAATGATACAATTCTTTGTCCCTTAGGTCAACAGTCACACATTCTAACTGAACTGGAGCTTTTCTCAGAAGGTTTCATTTTGTGAAAGTATAGTAACAGGAGTATGAAATGCATCATGTGTGCCGATTTGTGTTTTCTAATCAATAAAATGAGCTTGTGTCTTTTAAAACATCTTGTATATCATAGTGCTGGAGAGTGGGAACATTGTGATGGCCAGCCCTGGGTGTTTGCCCAAGATGACAGCGGGATGGAAGGACCTTGGGAGAGAGCATCTGTGAGACATACCTTCCTTGGGATACTGGAAGACAGCTCTCCTGGACAGCGGTGTCATCACGGGTTCCACCAGTGAAGATTGGGAGTAAGGCTTCCATGCAGCCTTGTTGGTTCCCCTGCTAGCCGCTAGGGGGAGCTGAGGAGTCCGGCAGTATATTTCCATCACACCTGGGACTAATTCCAGGTGATACTGATGAATCACCTGGGACACTTCCAGGACCTGTTAAAGGGACTCTAGCCACCACCAAAGGAAAGTCGGAGTCGGAAGGCAGAAGATGCAGCTTACCTGAAAGGGAGTGGAGGCGAAAGCAGGAAGAATAAGATGACCTTGTGGTGCTTTGAATTGTAAGGACAGAACTGTACGGTTAAGCTGGGAACAAAGTGTCTTTGCCTGCCTGTAAAGATTCTGTCTTTGCCTGCCTGTGTCGGGTTAGGGCAGCTGTTTATGCCCGTATATTTCACAACATGTTGAATGTTGGTAGGACATGCAAGTAAGAATTTGATTGTAGTCTGTACATCTGACAATCCTACAGCCACTAGTGCTATACCTCAAAGCTGTCTGTCCTCCTGCAGGCTAATCGCTGACTTTATAATGATCTAGTTTATAACTATATGGGTGTGTGTGTATGAGATTGCCCTATGGTGGACTGTTTCCTTATCCTGGACTAGTTCCTGCCTTGCACTCTTTAATCCTAGGAAAGGTTCCAACACTCCAAGATCCTCACATTCAGAAATACGAAAACATACGAATGAATCGTTTATTTGTTTTGGCGATGATATGGAAAGTTCTATTCCAAACCCATATGACATCTTCAACAAATAAGTCTTTGGTCCAGAAGACAATTTTATTTTCAATATGTGACATAGCCTGTTTGTTAGCCCATCACACCTCACTATCCCTTTGTTCTCATCTCCACTTCCTCCTTCTCCTACCAGCAGTACAGCTTTTCTCAACGGTAGCAAATCCCCCTAACTTACTCCAGCTCCAAAGACTAAGTTGAGGTACTGAGGCTTCCTTTAAAGTTCAAGCCAAGCAGCACTTCTGTGTCAGATTCAATGACACCACATCCCCAGAGTTCCCTCTAGAAGTCCTCCTAAACTGCAACCCAAACCAGGCCTGGTGTTGCCCACCTATGGCTTGGGTAGCACATGCCCCTATTACCGTATTATGTTGTCTTCCCATCTGGGAAAGTCACCAGACCCCTCTCACAACATCAGCACAGTGGCTCAGTGGTTAGCTCAGGCAAATTAACTTGACCATTATTAGTGTGCATTTGTGTGGGTGGGCACTCATATAAACTAATGAGCCACCCAGGGTTGGTCCCTGCTTCACGTAAATTATGCTATGAATTGCTCTATAATATAAAAAAAAAGATCAGGAAACAGATGAATGGATTCCTCTGGTAGTCATCTATGGGTTTGGTTAAAAGAGATGGACTATAAAAGCAGGCATAAATGAGGACGTCTTTCACGTCAAGTTGCATGTAAGTTAACAATTATACAAAGGCACAGACACACCAAAATATAAATGTAGCATGCAACACATACAATTAAACACTAGCAGTAGGAAGTAACTGTTTAACTACAGCGAAATGATAAGTTTACAAAAAACACGTTTAAGTGAGAAGATCCCTCAGAAGTGACACTTCCAGATCTGATGAGCTCTTAGTCCTCTGATTTCGCTTTGCTCACGTTCAATGGTGTTTCTAAAGCTCTTCACCTTACATTTGAACTCCATAACATATCATAACATTCTCTAACCTGCTTAATTTAATTCGGGATCATGAGGGGGAGGAGCTGCACCTATCCTAACAACAGTGAGTGCAAGGCAGGAACACCAGCTGGACACGGCCCATCACAGGGCCCACTCATGCACACACAGTCTGTGAATTTTGAATTGCTGAGTCCCCTAACCTGTTTGTCTTTAAGAGTGGAAGGAAAACCTGAGTGTCTATAGGAAAGGACACATGGAGAACACACAGACTCCACATGGATGCTCCAAAGTGGCTCAAGAGAATAACAGTAGAACTTACTGTGAAGGCTGCTTTAAAGAAGAATGAACAATGAAGCTTTGAGACAGCTCAACAGTGGAAGAATATGTGGAGAGCCACTGGAGAATATAAAAGAGTAGAGCCCGTTGTGAAAATGGTGTGAGAGGCTAGCACAGTAGGCTAGCAAAAAAGGCAGAGGCAATGAGGTTGGAGAACTTTCTTTTGCTTTCTCTTACAGGAGTGTTTCCTTCCCTGATAAAAACATAACCAAAAAGCCACTGATGCCACTTCTTAGTGCTCTTTGCTCCTTTCTTAAGCTGAGTGTGCGGACTGGGCTTATCCATCAATCCTCATTATGCTTAAGCGGCACATCGAAAGTTGTGCTTTTTCATAATCAATACCTATCCTGCATTTCCATGGGATGCCCACTCGCAGTGGAAGCCTACTGATGGAAACCTGTCAGCACAGAAAAGATAATTTCACTTGGTGACCGCATATGGCAGTCACTTCTGCACAAGGCCAGCTCAATTAGCCTCTTGTCACTTGGTTATAATGACACCTGCAAGTAGCACAGCTCAATGCACAGCAAAGGCTGCGGGCATGCATCATTTCAGCTGGCATTTTAAGGTCATCCTGGCAGTGAGAGCAGCAGTGGGCTTTGTGACAAACAGTTAAATTAAAGGCAGAATGACAAGCTTAACATTGACGTTTCTAGAATTAACAGAGGAGCATCTGACAAAGGTGGGAGTAGATGTATCTTTCAGTTTCTTCCAAAATGAACATTGGAATCTAAACAGCTCCATTTTTCAATTCAGTTGAAAAGAAAGTGCTCCCTGGAGGGAATGAACATAATTGTTGATGATCCAATCCAATCTTTCCACCATCCTCTTTTAAACAGCAGCCTCCAGAGTGCCCAAAATCAGTCCTGTGATAGAGCTGTCTTTACTGTGTGACAGATGACCAGGACCCTTGCCAGGCTGGGACACCTTCACACTCGAAGGGCTGGGGTGAGCCAACATATTCAGAGTGTTACCTCCCCCAGAGTGCTAGATGGCAGCGATTGCAGCGGTGCCTCGAACTCCTACAGGGCTTCATGGGAATTGGAGTTGGATACAGCCCTGTTGGGATGTTGCAACAGGGGGTGTTGCAATGGCTGCTGAGCGCTGGAGAACAGCACCCAGAAGTGCTGGCAGAAGTAGGGCAACGAGCACCTGGAGCACTTCCAGGCGCCTTATAAAAGCAACCATCAGACACCACTCCGGGAGCCAGAGTTGGGAGGGGGTGACGAAGCTTGGTGGGAGAAGTGGGGGAGAAAAGGAAAAGAAGGAGAGAGTATTGTGCTGTGCTTGGGATTGTGTTGAGCTTGTGGGAACGGGGAAGGCGTTGCCCACAATGTAAAAAAGAAAATAAAAACTCACGTGTGCTTGAACTTGTGTCCTATGCCTGTCTGTGTCGGAATTGGCCTTTA